>NC_135615.1:86177390-86318052 GCF_053574225.1 Canis aureus
CTGGTAGCCACCTGACAAACCAAGTGATTGACTTAACGCCACATTAGGAAGAAGGTAACAGTTCTCACCTTCTGACTTGATGCAATAATAAGGACACGATACTGCTTATCAAGTATCCTTGCCAAAAATGTTTAATTTCAATCTTATCAAGGGGAAACAATGAGACAAATCCAGTATGTATGATATTCTATAAAACTGACCTGACTAACCTTTTCAAAGCAGTCAATGACAAGTAAAACGAGAAAAGGCAAGAGGATGGTTCCTGATGAAGAGACCTGGCAGTGAAATGCCCTGAATGAACCTTGATGACAAGGTACAGGAGAAATCTGGGGACTGGGAAAATTTAAGTATGGACTAAACATGCGATGATTTTACAGAATGAGTGTTAATTTCTTAGGTGTGACAATGTGGTGTACTTATGTGAGAGAACGCCCTATTTTAGGTGACATGCTGATGTAACTGGGGTTGAAGTATCATGATATCTGCAGCTTACTTTTAAAACAGAAAGAAAAATGTGTGTAGGAAGAGAGTGAGAGAGAGGGAGAAAGCAAATGTGGTAAAATGTTAACTGAGAGACTGGATAAAAGGTATCTAGATGTTCAGTGCACCATTCAATTCTTCTATAGTTCTGAAATTGTTCAAAATTTAAAAACGGCAAAAAAAAAAAATAAATAAAACCAGGTTGGAAAGAGTATACACAGGCAGGATTTGATCCTACAAGAAATGAAGAACTAAAGGTGCACATGGGTGGCAAAGTCAGTTGAGCTGTTGGTTTTGGCTCAGGTCATGATCTTGGGGTCGTGAGATCGCACCCTGCATTGGGCCCAGCGCTCAGCATGGAGACTGCTTGGGATTCTCTCTCTCCCTCCGCTCTTCCCACTCATGCTATCTCTCTCAATGAATGAATGAAAGAAAGAAAGAAGAAAGAAAGAAAGAAAGAAAGAAAGAAAGAAAGAAAGAAAGAAAGAAAGAAAGAAAGAAGAAAGAAAGAAAGAAAGAAAGAAAGAAAGAAAGAAAGAAAGAAAGAAAGAAAGAAAGAACGAACTACCCAAAGTTTCCGTGCAGGAAAGAGCTAAAAGCAGAGTTCGGATCTTACCATCTGATGACAATGGAAGCCCAAGTGCCCCTTACCTGTGCTGCACAATTAATAAAAACACATTAATAAAATGACTCCATGTCCCATCCATTGCCATAATGTGTCTCGGGGTGAGGGTAGCAGCAGCCTGATGACACAGAAGCTGCCTTTAGTGCACACATCCCTGAGAATGGAGAGGTCTCTACTTCTGTAGAGATGTCCTACAGTATTCACATTCTCTTTAAGTCAAAAACTTGCCCTTTTCTCCCCAGACTTTACACTGCAGGGAGGGCCGTGGCAGTGCTGGTGAGTGGCAGCAGCTCTATTTAACCACCAGCCCCTCCTTCTCCCTCTCCAAGGCAGTGGCTCTGCTTCACGCAAGGAGCAACAATCTGGAGTCTAGTCATTGATCTATTGGCCAAATGACTTTGGAAATCATGTCCACTGTCTTTCAGCTTTCCCACCTGAAAAAAACTGAAATAATGTTGACTTTCTAGTCTAATACAAAGTTGTTATGAGTATGTCAAACAATTTTGGCCAAAGAATACATAATGGCCAACACAGGTGAAAAGTCTAGGGATCATTATTATTTCTTTCATATTCCTCTGCCCTTCATTTCTAAACTGATGCTTTGAAGAAAAGCATTTTACCTCCTTAAGCACATGTACTTACTTAATCCTCTTCTGGAAGGCACAGCCAAAATAATAACAAAGTCATAGAACACTGGAAAGTGAAAATGTTATTTTCACATAATGTGTTACTGAGAAAACCTAAGAAAAGTACCTAAGATAAGAACAACTGGGACTATTAGAAAGAACACAGTAAGATAATTTTTAAAACATAAAAATCCATAGCTTTTCTAAATATCAGCAAAGATCAATTTAAAAATATAATGAAAACAAAGGCCCAAAAGTGTAAATACAAGAACTGTCAAACTTTATTAGTGAGGAATATATTTTACTTGAAAGATACACCACATCCACGAGTGGAAAATGCACACCACAAAGATGCTGATTCTCTTCAAAGCCATTTCTAAACTGGATATTATAATATAAATCCCAAAAGGATTTTATTTTTGATTGCCGTGGAAAGGGGAGGGGTGGGATCAAGAAGAAGAGGAGGAAATGTGATACGATGATTCTGACAGGAGCTGAGAAGGACACAAGGGCCAGAAGACCCAGGAATATTCTTCAAAAGAACAAAGGAAGAATATAATTTAGGCTACACCGATAAAAAAAAAAAAAAGTAACAAATCTACAACAATCAAGATAACAACAAGCAATATATACATCTGAGAACAAGAACAGAACATCCTTGATCACACATCAGCATCTTTAAGAGTTTCATATATGATAATGGTGATATGCGACATGAGTGGGAACTGTCCAAAAAATGGTGCTGGAACAATTGAGTTGGTCACTAGGAAAAAACAAAATTATACTCCCTGTTGCTCTACTAACAACAAAGCAAATTCCATAAAAGAAAACTAAATCCATAGAAGAAAAGAAGCAGGTGAATATTTCTATGCTTTTGAGGTGTGTGTGTGTGTGTGTCTGAATAGCGGGTTCTACGCTTGATCAAAAGACGACGCAGTGAAGACGACGTGCCTGACGACATGGAGCCCGCGCTCGGGCTCAAGGGCACCACCAATGGCAGCTGCTGACGTGGGAACCGGCACAGACTGCCAGAGTGCAGGTCAGCACTGCACAATAAGGCGAAGACAAGCCCATTTCCCTAACCCAGAGATCCACTCTAAGGTTTTTACCCTAAAAAAGGTAATCACAAAAGTAAGAAAATGCCTATTTCTCAAGGACATTAAAGAAGAGTTGCTATATTGGTAAGAAACATAAATAATCTAGATGCCCATCAAGGGGACTGGCTAAAATGAACAAGGGCAGAGACTCCAGCAGCAATTACGACTGATCACAGGGATCTGTATTTATGAACATGAACTTAGGTCCCAGATGTAGTGTCAAGTGGGGATCAGGGGGAAGGATGGGAGGGGAAGCAAAACCCAGGTGATTGTGTGGCCCCCATCCGGCCCGAGTCACAGATTCTTCCAGGTGCCTCAGTTTCTCAGCCTATAAAACGGAAGGTAAAAGACACCACTGCCCTTCTGATCCTCTCCACTGTCCCCAGGGTGCTCTGAGGATTAATTAGCTGGTATCTGTAAAGTGAGGTGCTGTACTGAGTTATTACAGAAAATTTTCCATTAGGTTCATCAGCTCTTTAAAGTTCTTAAGCAAAACCGAACAAGTTTTGATGAAATGCCCCAAAGACAAGCAAGACTGATAATAATGAAGCAGAAGAAGAAACACCCAGCAACCCTGCCCCCCACCCCCCCCACCCCCCCCACCCCCCCCCCCCGCAGCAGGCAGCACGGGAGCCTGAGTTTCATCAGCTCTCCCTCAGGATGAGGTCAGCGCACAGACTGCCTCGGGCCCTCCGAGGCGACGATCGTCACGCGGTAACCAGCGTCCCCAGGGCTCCTTATTAGTATAATAGAAACCCTTCGTGCTCGCATACCGACCAGTGGGACTGTGAGCCTGGAAGGGACACGTGTGTCAGCACCCCCGCCCCAAGTCACCGAAGAGCTCATCCTTAATGAGGGGCACGGGGACAGATGTGCACGGCGGCCCTATGCCGTGTGTCAGCCTATCCTGTGGAATTCTGATCGCAGCTGCCGAGCTGTGGGATTTCTAGAGAAACAGAGCAGGGGCCAGAGGGCCAGAGTGTTAGCAACACCAGCCTCCAGCCAGGGCTGCGGAGAGACAAGGTCACGGCACCGACGGGGCAGACGGGACACACGGCTAATCCCTGTCACTCACGCAGGCCCCAATGCTGCTTCACGGCAGGGCCAACCCTGCCCACGGCCCTGAGGGCTGGCAGAGGACGAGGAGGCCCCTGCCCTTGGCCCAGGGCTCGGGGACCGTCCGCCTGGCCCCGCAGGTTGGAGCGCGTCGTCCTGACAGCCTGGGCCGCACACAGTCTTTCGAATGATCCCGCTTGGTCCCTTCCCGCGGCCCGCGGCCCTTGGCCAGGCTGTCCCGAGCGTCCCAGGGGCCAGGGTGAAGCAAGTCCCACGGCTATGATGCAACGCCGGCCAAGGGAGACCCGGACTCTTCTGGAAGCCTAATGAACGGGCAACAGCAGCTTGTGTTCTTCTTGACAGCACACAGGTGCTGATAAATGCCGACCTCCGGGGGATTCTTGGTAAACACGGGCACCCGGCCCCTCACCCTCACGGGGCACACACATGCGCGCACGCGCACATGCCAGGCACACGCACAGCCTCCCCGGCTCTGCTCTCACACCTCGAAAACAAATTATTTAACTATTCTCTTCCCTGAGGATTAGAGCTGTAATTTCAAACCCACAGCTCCTCGGCTTGTCTCTCACATGCAGAACATTCTGATAGGTTAAATGCTGCCATTTAATTACTATAATGAGAGGTGCTTTTTTTGGGTTTCCTTAAACATTGATTTTTCCCTCTCGTTTTACACTGGAAGTCATCTCTAACATGTTTTTCTCCATAATTTCCCCATCCCCCCCCCCGCCCCCACCACGTGCAAAGCGAGGGAGGAAGGAGAGAGGCTCTTCAGGTCAATGCCTTGAAAAGTTACCAGACGCGAATGGATGGGAATACAACACCCAAACCACTCGTTGACCATTTCTTGTTAATAAAATGTTTAAAAATCTTAATTTAAAGAAGGTGGAAGGAAGAGGCAAAAGCCCCCACAGCGGACTACAACAGTGACCATCCCAGACAGACACGGTCAGCGGGAGACCCGACAGGGCAGGGCGGAGGAACCGTCCTGCAGGGGACTAATGAGGGGACTGGAGGGGCAGATCCTGGAGACGTCCAGCTTTAAAGCAGCCCCAAATCAAACAAGGAGGCTGTTTTCTCTGAAAAGGCTGGACAAAAGCCAACTGAGCCAGACACCTACAGGAAAGAAACTTGCTTTCACATATACTTTTTTCTTTCTTAAGGTGTCTAACATATATGCTTTTTAAAACTGCAGATCATAATCTCCCCCCAGAACAAGTGCACTCTGCCCCAGGCACAGGCACGGCCCAGGGGGAGCTGCAGGGCAGGCAGAGGCTGAGTGCCTAGGCCTGGGGGGGGGCGTCGGACCAGCAGCAGAGGAGGAGCCCGAGGAAGTGAAACGCTCTTCCCAGCCCTCCTCCAGGGGACCTGCACTGAGCTCCGGGACCTCCCACGGAGTCTTCGAGCACTAACAGCACCAACTGGGGCTCTTTCACCTTCATTCCTGCCTTAGGCTTCCTGCCCTAGCTCCACAACCGTTTTACCCTCTGACTCATCAATCCCTAAGAGTTAAGGTATGGAGAAGGCCATCTGCTACCAGAAAACCAAAGCATATGCAGGGTCAGGTTGCTGTAAGCATCAGGTTGTACGCTGTGCAGGGACGCCCTGACACCCATGGAGACCACATCAGCAGAGCCTACTGGCCATCATGAGTAGATCACTGGAAATACATACAGACATAAATGGACCAAATAAAAAAGTAAAATAAATGGCCAAACTCAGGGAAGAATAAGGAACAGAGAGATGGCAGGGGGAGAGAGGAACTTTCTGGAAGAAGCATTTTCAGTGGCAGCCCACAATGATCATGGTCTGATTTGGTGGGACCCTCTTCTTGGAAAGGAGAGGCCGGCTTCACCACAAAGCAGTGATAGCCTTCTCACGGAGAAGCCATTTCCAGACTAAAGACCACTTGCTTCACAAATACCATCTTCTCTTTCTTCAGAGAGCTTAAAATGTCAGTGAAACCATTTACCAAGGTCTCTCCGCACAGAGAGCAAGCCTGACAGTCACCTGTGGAAGCGGCACGAGAGCCAGGAGACCCACACCACACAACTGGTGTCTGGTGTTTACATACCATGGCGCAGCCAACAGCGTAAGCGCCGAGCACACCACAGGGGGCTCCAGGGCTTCCTCAGGGCCCGCCTCTGGACACCACATCGTCGTCGTCTGACTCCCCACCCGGCACTCTCTCCACTCTCTTCTCTATCCAGGTCCACAGGCCAAAAACCTTGGCAGTGAGTGCAGACACCTACCTCGCCTTCACTCCTTGCATCATTTCATTCAGCCACCAACTCCCGCAGACTCTACTTCACACCCTCGCTAATCCACCCTCTCCAACCCCATACCACCTGCCCTTGTCCATCCATCACTTCTCACCTGAATTACTGCCGTGAACTCCCCACTGCCCACCCTGCCTTCAGAGAGAGCTTTCCAAAACGCAAACAGGATATATTATTCTACATAAAACTCTTCATAGCTTCACCACTGAGCACGTAATAAAACCCAAACACATAAGATCTGACCCCTGCCTACCTCTCCAACTTCCCAGTCTGTTTCCTAAATATCCAGGCCATTCCTGGTCTCAGAGACAATGTTCCCATCCCATCCCTGCAGAGATTAAAGTCAGCATGCTCGCCAAAGCCTAGAGACAACTAATCCTCTCAGGGACTCCTATGAGGGTAACCTCCTCTATAATGACACCTTTTCTAACCCCTCCACTCCGATCCTCCTCCACCAGCACAAGACTGATCACCTCCTCCTCTGGGCCCCTATAAGTACACCTACTATAGCCCCCTATATATAGTACCCCTACTATAAGTACACCCGTGTGACACCTGTTTGTATATCACAGAACCTCGCTAGACCACTAATATTAAATCCTCCATTTTCAGTGCTTGGCACAGATGTTGCCACGGAGGAAATGGACATTCAGTAAATTAGAGAGTGGATGGACAGATTTTCCCACTCTATCGTACTGTCTCTGTGTATGAAACTCGGAACTAGTGATTCAGACAAACACATGGATAGACATATATAACAATCCATATAAAAAAGAAACAAACTCAGAGCAATGATTCTAAGAAACAGATAATTTAAAAATGTTTTCTTCACTTAAACATGCACTATAACTTCCTGATTGAGTTTGTTGTGAGACTGACATGAAAACTAGTTAGCATCCCACATCCATCACTGGTTGGAAAGGGGACAGAGCTACTGAGAATTAAAGACCTGATTTAAGATTAAACTTCTGTGATGAATACTCGCCAGCAAATAGCTGAGAACTAACCATACGTGTGTACTACTCTTGATTCATCACGAACTGCTTTTAAACAAACACCTACCATTTCCTCAAAACAAACAGAGTGATTATGGTAAGGCCTTGTTAGTGTTCAGCTGTATACACGGTATACATTAACAGCCCTGGAACCACCTTGAAACAGTCTCGAAGCCAGATCTGTGTCAGTGGGGCAAGGCTTCCTAGGTCCTGCGCAATGTAATGACATCCGAGCCGAGGCGGGCGAGCTCTGCTCCACTGAGGTTCAACTCCTGAGAGTGGATCTTAAAGGTGAGGCATGGCGGCTCAGGAGAAAGTCGATTTAATTTGTTTAACATCATAAAAAGGGACATTTCCACATGGACAGCAAGGACATGAATATCATGTGTGTACGGCAGAATTATAAACGCATTTTTGGCGAAATTCAATAAAGCTGATTCTACTGCATAAGGTCAGCAATTTACTATAAAAAATGATATGATTGCAATTTTTAATATAACCCATGTATTTGCTGCAAGATGCTCTAGAAGATTGTGTAACGTAGCCGTTCGACCTCTCCACTGGAGCAGAGATCACCCTATTTACCCTTTATTGTCCTGATGGAAGCCTCCACACAGAACAACAGTCACCGGCACTTAGGAACGCAGCCACCCCCTCAACCCCGACCCTTCCTCTCCTCAAGCGCAAGAACGAGCTCTCTGGGCGAAAGCCCTCCCGGAGGCAGCCAGAAAGCCTCCCCGACTAAATAAAACTAGAATTACGTTCACCTTCTATTCCTGATAACAGAAATGAAAGGGGTGCATGAAATAAATGACCTACATGGGTCACTCCGGATTTCATTTCTAATACCGGGACCCTTCCCGGAGGGCGTCCCAGCAGGCGGTGCGCAGCACGTCGATGGCTCAGGGTGACAGACGCCCGTGCCTCAGATTCTGTGGGTGGCCCGAAGCCTCCGTGCTCATGGGCACTATTTTTGAGAACTAATTTGGGTCACAATGAAGAGTAAATGAGTCAGGATATGTGAGAATGCGTTTTTACCTGTAGTGCAAACTGCCTAGGCCAGAGGCGATCCTACAGGCTCGACATCGAGCCACCCTGAGCTTGCTAACTAATTGCAGGAACCGTATCCCTGGTCGTTTCTACGGTCTCACCACCAGGTACTCCACTGGCCTGGGCCCTTTGTGTCCTCACTGCGGGCACCTAGCATAGCGTCCAGCACACTGCACACTAGGAATGCCTGGTGAGCGGGGATGAACTTGCTCACTGATGGTACAAAAAAATTACAGACTGAGGGATATGAAACTCCAACAGAACTTTTCTTTTCAATGGCATCTCTAAGATGGAAGCTGGGTAAGATGTCACTCTTCCTTTTCCCTCATGCTTACTATGAGTTCTTGGATCAAATCAGGCTCCTCTCCTGCCCTGCAGTCTTTGAGCTGGCTGTCACTCGGCCAGCACGGAGTACTCTGGTTTCTTTGTACTCTGGTTTCTGCAACCCTCCAGATGCAAACCTCCCCACCCACCTACCCGCTCTGGAAGCACCTTGCTTAACTGCAACAATTCTGCACATTTCACCTTTCTGTCTCCACCCCCACAACACTGTGTCTTATTAACCCTGAGATTCTTGGTCCTAGGGCCGGCACAATGCCTTGTAAAAAATATGCTCAATAAATATTTGCTGGGATGAATGCATGAATGAATGGTAAAAATCTTCCAAAATCAGGTATTCAGGTCTTGCACACAACTGCACTATTTTCTGTTCTATTTTAATACTTAGTCTGCTCTTTTCAGGACTGCTTCACGGAGAGGCTCTGACTGAAAAAAAATTTAAGTAAATATCAGAAATGGACTCAAAAGAGGTCATCATGAATCTCCATATTTATTCTCTTTCAATTACATTCTGTACAAATTAGCTCCATTTGTAAGTTAAACCGATTTTTCTAACAGCCTCTTCTTCAAACTCAACCTGTGTTCTTTCGGCCAAGACCCCAAATTTTGCAATTAGAATAATTTAATTGACAATTCTGTTTGTGACTCACAAAGCAGGAGAGGGTATGGCTTTGTTCTTTAGCTTCATAGGTTTATTCCTGTCAGTAGTAAAATATTTTTCTTGTTGGCTGAGAGTACAGATCCAGCTTGAAGCCAAAAACAGAGTGGACGAGAGTCCCGTTCCTCTGCACTTTTAGGTTTCATTGAAAAGATGACATTTGTGTGGTTGTGATATTTAATTTATCACAGAGGGTCATGATTTTTTCCCCTGAAATGCCATGATAAGGTAAACTTCAACTTTATGAATGAAAGCCTCTGCAATCACTTAAACTAAAAATCTACACAAAATTTAAAGACCACCGTCTTAGTAGACAATCTCCTCAACAATCTAATTACAGAAAGATGGCTCGAAAGGGTTTTAAAACTAAACAGAATAATTAACAGTAAGAGACCAGAGCATTCGCAAGTCTTCTGTCTGAAGAAAGGGGCATCATCTGAGAAGACTAGTTTCTACTAGAAAGGTTTAGAAACCAGACACATGCCTGTGGAAAGTTGGAAGGGAAAAAGTAGTCAAGTTGTTTTTTATTTATTTTATTTTATTTTATTTATTTTATTTTATTTTATTTTATTTTATTTTATTTTATTTTATTTTATTTTATTTTATTTTATTTTATTTTATTTTTTTTTTTTAAAAAGATTTTTATCTATCCATTCATGAGAGACACAGACAGAGGCAGAGACACAGGCAGAGGGAGAAGTAGGCTCCACGCAGGAGCCCGACGTGGGACTTGATCCCAGGACTCCAGGATCATGCCCTGAGCCAAAGGCCGGCACCTAACTGCTGAGCCACCAGGTGTCCTAAGTTGTTCATTTTAAGTAGGAGCCTAGGTGCCCCAGCATGCCACTGCCGTTAGGAGCGACATCTACTTAACTATCACTAATGGGAAGGAGATAAAGCTGTCGACTGACCAATCTAGCAAGCCTACAATGAAAAGTAAATTTAAAATAAAAGCACACTAACTCATGCTTCACAAATACAGATCCTCTTAACACACACACACACACACACACACACAAAGCAGGAGAGGCTCAAAAATGTTACTATAACAATGGATTGGTACATTAATGAATGCCAGTCCAAGTTACTTTCTAACCAGAGTCCCATCAACATAAAATATCATAGCGATTGCCTAATGTCGGACGGACCGTAGCTTAAGTTTCTGAAGTCTCTGCGTCCGACTTTTCCAGACAAACCCACATATCATGCAGTCCCTTTGCTGAAAACCCGCTTGCCCGCCCTCAGCCGCTAAATCTCATTACAACTCCCATCCCTAAGTGAGCCAGAGAGGAGTGACAAGTGTTCTTACAACCATCTCACGAAGTCAGCGGCGATAAGGACCACGTCAATATTTATCTCCTGGACAAACTAGAAAATACATCACCACAGCTTTTGTTAAAAATTAAAGGCACAGCTTTTAGTTGACTAAAAAAAAAAAAAAATCCTTCTTTCACATATACATACAATTTGCTCTTTGTTGAATGAAATAACTTTAGATTTACAACTAAACCGCTGCCACCTGCTTAAACACTGAAACCATGAACTCTCTTTCGGATGACTTTTTTTATTAGCCAGCTTTGGAGCTAAATGAATGCTTCCCTCATTTTGTGGGCCGTTTACCTAAATGGCCTGAAAAATTCCAGGTTAAGCCTTCAGTAAGAAAGAGGCTTGTGACCAATAGATGCTTAGACGCTGTTTGGGGGCAAATACGTTGTGTGTGTGAGTCTTTCTCTTCCACGGGCTCCTCCGACAGCACTCCGCGTCTGTTCCCACCTCTTCCTGGAGCGCCTTCCTCCGTAAGAGAAGCCGGCTACTAAAGCTGCCCTTCCCAGATTCCTTGGCAGAGAGAGTTCTGGATGTTAGGTACACTGGAGTTAGGTACACTCACCGGTGATATGAAAAGTGGAAATGAGGTGACAGACCTGTACCTGTTGCTTTAGACCGTGGCAACATGGGCCAATCGGCAGGCAGGACACCGGAAATACCTAGGTTCCCTATGGCAGGGCCCGACCTCAGGCCTCCTTCACGGGCGTCAAGGGGCACTTTTATAGATGCAGAAGCCAAGCTCACACTCCAATGTCCTGTCACTGTTTGTATGAATGTCGGACGCGCTGCAGTGGGGGCAGCGGCAACTTCCTGACCCCTGAGTCACAGCTACGAGGGCGTGCTCTTCAACTGGAACGTGCCGGTGGCAGCCTCCCGATTCCCCACTTTCCTGACGGAAACAGGAGGGCGGAGCGGCTCCCCTGGCCAGTCAGTCCTTCCATGTTCTGAAAGTCATTCCTGGAGACCAGGCCTTGGTTCCACTCCTCTGGCCCTTTCTAGAGTGAGCAAGCTCCTAACTGCCTATATTAAATCCCTCTCTGCTCAAAATTCCTAGACGTTCCTGTGACATGAATCTTTATGATACCAACACCTTTGTCTTTTTAACATGACATCACAGCAAACTCTCTACAGCCCATTAAGAGTAGGCCTTCCAAGAAGATACACTCTGTCATACTGTGGTCATTGTCAACCAAGCCCTTATTTTCAGCGCCAGGCAGTCTGCTAAGTGCTTTTCACCTTATTTTCATTTAACTCTTACAAGAACCTTTTGTAGTAAATGCTACCTCGAATTCCATTTTACAAATAAAGAAATCACAGCACAGTGAGGTTCAGTATTTTATCCAGAGTCACATAGCTAGAAAGTGGTGACGCTAGCATTTCAAACCAGGCAGTTTGCACTATTACCTCCCATGCTAGAGTACTCCACACGTGACCTATTATTTAGTCTCTCTCTCTTTCTTTTTAAAGATTTTATTTATTTATTCATGAGAGACACACAGAGAGGCAGAGACGCAGGCAGAGGGAGAAACAGCCTCCCTGCGGGGAGCCCGATGCAAGACTCAATCCCAGGACCCTGGAGTCACGCCCTGAGCCAAAGGTAGACACTCAACCACTGAGCCCCGCAGGCGTCCTATTTAGTCTCTCCTAACACTGCTTCCGAAGCCATGTGGCTTTACCACTGGACAAACATTACAAATATGATACCTACACCTTCCTCTTTTCCAGGTTCCAAACCCTGCACACTCATACACGACTGTGGAGAACATACAATGACACAAGCATTTTGAAAAACAGTCTGGAAATCTGTTCAAGAGTTAGACATAAATGATCCACCACATGATCCAGACATTCCATCCCTCAGTACCTGCTCAAGAGAGAAAGATTCATATGTCCCTGCAAGATTTATACACAAATATTCAGAGAAGCTTTATTTTTAATAGCTAAAAAGCAGAAACTCAAGTATTCAACAACAGGTGAATGGATAAACAAGCTGTACTATATCCAAACAATGGAATGCTATTCAGCAATAAAAAGGAATGAAGCTCTAATGCATGTAATGATGTAGATGATGCTCAAAATAATTATGCTATTTGAAAAAAGCCAGATAAAGTACAGATACCATACAGTCCCATTTATATAAAATTCTGGAAAATGCAGAGTAATCCATATGAAAGAAAGCAAATTGGTGCTTGTGTGGGAACCAGAGTGGCAGTGTGGGCGTGTGGCAGGAGGAAGGCAAGAGGAAACGTTTCGGGCTGATTAGGGTGCTCACTATCGTGACTGCAATGATGGTTTCCCAGCTACATATATGTCAAAGTCGTAAATCTTGCACAATTTAAATACGTATAGTTTATTATATGTCAGTTATCCCTCTATACAGCTATACACACCAAAACCACCCTAAGAGTCACCTTTCGTCCTATCTCCTCCACCTCACACCCCCAATCTACTACTGAGAATGGCTTATTCTTTTTCCTACAAAGTCTGTGGCTCTGTCCTTCCTTCCCAGAAAGTACATGGTAGAGTTCAAGGCATTCTAGTCGGAAGACTTGGTCCTACTTCTACTTCTGCCACATATTTGCACTACTTAATCTTTCTGAGCCTCTGTGTCCTCATCTGTAAAATGGAGATTTGTTAAATCATGTATTCATTCATTCAACAAATATTTATTAACTTGGGATCCCTGGGTGGCTCAGCGGTTTACCACTGCCTTCGGCCCGGGATGTAATTCTGGGGTCCTGGGATCGAGTCCCACGTCGGGCTCCCTGCATGGAGCCTGCTTCTCCCTCTGCTTGTGTCTCTGCCTCTCTCTCTCTCTCTCTCTCTCTGTCTCTCATGAATAAATAAAATCTTTAAAAATATATATTTATTAACTTGCCTACTAAAAGACCATGGTGAAGAAGAAATTAATCTGTCTTTTGTAAATCACAAAGTTTTGTTTTGTTTTGTTTTTAAGATTTTTATCTATTTGAGAAAGAGGTAAGAGATGGCAACAGCACACGAGCTGGGAGGAGGAGAAGCAGGCTCCCCGCTGAGCAGGGGGCCCACTGTGGCGCTTGATCCCAGGACCCTGAGAGCATGACCTGAGCTGAAGGCAGACACCCAGGCGCCCCTAAGCTGGCATTTTTATTTCCATCTTTGCTGCCACCTCCCCAGTCCAGATCCTCCACACTTGACAACGGACTTGGCAGTGCCTTCTTTGTGGCTGGTTCTACCACTGCCAGGCCTATTCGGTTTAAATATAGAGCCCAGAGTTAACTTCCTCGATAGCACTGTCACAGTTTCAACTGGTTCAAGTAATGTTGTCAAGCGTGATTTGTAATACAGAGTCCGAAGGCTGCCTCCTCCCTCGCTGCCCATCTCACCAACCTTAATTCTTTCTCCTACGGAGCCCACAGGCCAATCCAGCTAACAGCACCTTGAGCCTCCACATGAGCCTCTCTCACCAACGCTTTCTTCCCCACTCTCCTCTGACCATTTACACCCCCTGCCACTCACTCCATGTCTGCGTTAGGGCGGTTAAGAAAGCTCTGTCAACCTAAGTCGCTGGAAAAGCGCATTTTCACTAGATACTGTAAAGCTAAAGACAGAAAGGACTGCATGCAAACACTGTACTCTAGTTTGGCAACGGCGTTCAGGCCAGCAGCCCTGAAACCACCTTACAGGTGCACCAGAGATGAACAGGTATGTGCAGTGTAGACTTAAGAAAAGCTGAGCTCCTCCTGCAACTTGTACTGGTAAAGTGCCTTCTAGTTCTGTTTTGCTCAGCCCCTCCCATTAGCCTCTCACCCGGGCTGGGGGCTGGCTCTGCTGGGCGTGGAGGAAGCTGGGAAGAACGAGACCCAGTCTCTGCCCTCGAGGGACTCACAGCCCAGTGAGCTTGATACTCCAGTCTCTGCTGGTCGGACAGGACCAACTTCTAACTGCCACCCTGCCACCCTTCAGTGTAGACACAGTTCCGGAGCACTCCGCCCCATCCCTGCCCCCTTTTAATGAGCCTTTTGCGCCGTGGAAGACAGGTGCTTCATTTTCCTCTCAGCAACGGCCTAATGTGATAATATTCCACAAACAGCAGGTACTGAATAAAGGCCGACCACCTGACCGATGGCCAAGGACCCATGAAACGTCCAATAATGACAATAGAAAATGAAACCATTTCTTTGTTTCATTTGGAACAAATTGTAACTAAGTTTCTGAAGCTTTCCGTTTATTTGAATTTTCAAAAATTAAACTTAATGAGCCTATATCCCTTCAAAAACGGGCTAAAAAAGGATTCTTTTAGAAAGAAAGCATTTTTCTTGTAACCAGTGACCCGAAAGTCCCCTCAGAATCCAAATCTGTGCTAAGCATTAACAATTTGTTACGCAGCCTTTTTTCTCTAATTTCTTTCTACCTATAGTCATGTTTATAAAAGAAAACAGTTTTATGTTCTTTATATTCATAGTCTCACAAAATTTTAAGCAAGAAAAATATACCCTTGCCTACTCACATATGCAAAACACTTTTTAGATTTTTTTTTTTTTTAATTTATGATAGTCACACACAGAGAGAGAGGCAGAGACATAGATAGGCAGAGGGAGAAGCAGGCTCCATGCACCGGAAGCCCGACGTGGGATTCGATCCTGGGTCTCCAGGATTGCGCCCTGGGCCAAAGGCAAGCGCCAAACCACTGCGCCACCCAGGGATCCCAGAACACTTTTACATTAACCTAGTGCCAGACCCAGGGCCAACGATATCTATAGAAGACTATTTACCGGGTCATCATCGGAAATGGCAGAAGGTAGGAACCAGTCTAAATGTCCACTAATTTGGAACTGGTCTAAAAAAAATTCTGATACATGCTCATCCTGGAGTACTACGCAGCCACTGAGAAGAATGAATCCAATCTGTAGGTGCTGATGTGGAATGAATGCCCAAATGTAATGTCAAGTGTAAAGGTGAAGTGTAAAATATGCTACTACTGCATTTAAAATTGTTTGTGTTTCTCTGGGAGGACTAATAAATATTAACATTCCTTTATATGGACAGATGATCTTGGGAATGATACATAAACTGAATAAACAAGCATCCTCTGTAAAAGAGAATGAGTGGGGGGACGGGAACAAGAGACAGAAGGAAGACGTTTTCACTGTATATGCTTCTTTACAGTTTGAATTTTTGAAGCCACATACATAGCTTACCTTTCCAAAAAATGGAAGGAAGGAAGGAAGGAAGGAAGGAAGGAAGGAAGGAAGGAAGGAAGGAAGGCAGGCTTCAAAAATACTACTACCATACATGACAATGTCACTTTGGGTTTCTTTGCAGCACTGTCGCAGACACACAAGGCTAAGAAAAATCATTCTTCATTTTTAGGGAAAACCTGAAAGCAACTGGGTAAATCCAAAAGAGCTTTGTTTTCTTCCCCCCAAGCTCCTCTGGGCCACGGTCCCCCCAGGGCAGGGTGAAGTGTAGGCACCTAATGACCCAGTCTTTTGGGGGTAGCAAGTGTACCAGCTCCCCCTCTGGACAGGGAAGCCATGGTGCCCCCATTTCCATGGCCTTCAGTCGGTCTAGCGGCTGCAGCTCTCATCCTGGATGCTGAAAAAAAATCTCTGGAGTTCAAAACAAGTTTGGATAACAAGGGGAGCAGGAAAATTGATGGGGGGAACACCAGTCAGTGTGATGAATAGGCTGGTCCAGAACAGCAGGTGACGGATATGCAGATGCAAGACTGGCGGGGAAGGAAGATGGTCCGTTCACAACAGATGGATGGAGGTGCTCAATCATCCTCAGGAACAAGCCCGAGGCTGCCATACACAGCCCTGCCTGCTCCTTACTCACCTGCAGGGCATGGCCCCAGCCCCAGAGACTCTCTGTACCTGGGGCCCCAGAGGCTCCCTGTGCGGGATCACACCACACCAGGGCAGGGCCTACGGGAGTGACAGCAGGCAGTGTTTGAGGAAATGCCACTTGGCTGCAGGAGGGATTTGACCTGGGGACCGATTACCGGTGAACTTCTTCCTCCAGCTTCCAAAAAAACCCACACTTGTCTGTCTCGATAGCTCGCACTCAGGGGTAAGGCTTGCCCTGCCAGGGTGTGACCTGTTTGTGCAGGCCTAAGGGGTACAGGAATCCCAGGACACAGGAATTCCAGTGTTAAAGCCAGGACAGTGTTGGGCAAACGGGGACCAGTGGACACCCTACTTACCAGCCACCATCCTCTCCTTTTTCTTTCCCTATTCATCATCAGTGAGAAAGAACCTAGATCACCAAATGCAGTTCAAGCTCATGATGAGCACAACTCCTCAGGTAGGGTATTTGGTTTCTCCCAGTCATCTAAGACTAACAGATAAGACAATAAAAAAAAAAAAAAAAAATCATCCAACCCTTATCTTTGCCCAAAAGGGGAGCACCTTTTTAAAACGTCCACCTTTGGGGCTCCTGGCGGGATCAGACTGTGGAGCATGCGACTCTTGACCTGGGGGCTGTGGATTTGAGCCCCACTTTGGGGGTAGAGATGACTTAAAAAAATATAAAGAAATAAAATAAAATATATTTTTTTAAAAGAAATAAAATAAAACATCCATGTCAGAGAAGGCACAATTACTCCAGCAAATGCAGGAATGAATATAAAACTCTGGTGCCACAATCCACATCTCATTAACAAAGAATCAGAAGGGCCAGACAGCCCCTCACAGAGCCAATACCCTTCCTTCCAGCTCAGCCACAGGAGTTTTTGAGGGTGAGGAAATGGGCCACAGCCAAGCATGGGATCTCCCTTCCCTGCCCCCTCCAAGCTCTCTGCTGGACCCAAGCTCTAGAAAAAAACAGCGTTATAAAAAGACTTCTGGCTTCACTAAGACACATTAAAGAATTAATTATAAAGTAAAGCTGAAGGAGAAAATTAATTTTAGAAACACATGAGGTTACAATTTTTTTTCCTGGAGATGGGGGAGGAAACACAGTTATTTTCATTCTCATCCTGGGGGCACAAGCTGGGAGCTGTCCAGTCGATAACCTGGCCATCAGAACAAGGTTTGTAATTAAAAGGTCAGTGACCTGGAAAGCCAGGGCCCCACTCCCAGAGCTTCTCAGTAATGACGGAGCTATTAAATTAAGACTGTTATGAAATCAATGCTAAAAAAGCTTTCATGGTAACGAGATTCCATTCAAGGACATGCAAACTACCTCATGAAATGGACGTAAATGATAAAAAAGAAAAGTAATAAAAGAGAGTTAAATTGAAATCTGCGTTAAGAATTTACTCCCCCTTGAAATACTCCAGTGAGAGCAGCCCTTCACCTCTACCCCACTACCAAGGTTGAGACCATCAGGTTTCTTCCTCAAGTTCATTTCCAGCAAGGAGGCGGCTTTGCTACCGGGGATTCCGCTTCCAGGAACAGAAGAAAGATAAGATCTCGTTTCACCTTTTAGAATGAGAAAGGATGGTGATGTGTCCCGTTTGTTTGGTTTTCCTTTTCCCCCTGGACTATGTATTAGATGAGCTAGAACATAGCCCTTAACTTACACACTTGAGAAAGGCACAATAAGCAAAAGTCTCGGCCAACACCACCCAGACCCCATTATGCAGGACTATACAGAGAAGCATATGATGCTCATCGTTTTTCTAGAAACCTGCTTTGCAATAGATACATTAGAGTAAGCTGACAACGCTATCTTCCCCTCCGCCTCACCTACTCCCCTCGCCCCCGCTACCCCCCCCCCCCAAACAGGCATCACTTTTACCCACCTTACACTCAGCCTGCCAACATGTTTGGAAGAAGCCTGCCTCCTACATTTTGTGGTTGGATAGGGTGTCAAATCAACATAAGCCTATTGACAACGCTGTCCAAGCCTCTAACTTTCTGGACCGATTCTACTGCTGTTTTTAAGCTACTCTAACATCCTGGACTGCAGCCCACTTAAAGGCCAGACATGATGCCTGCCTGGTGAGAACTGCCTCTGTACGCAGTCCGGTTCCAGGAGGGCTTAAACCCCACGCACAGTCCAGTGATGCTCATGCGCAGCTGACTACACGGTTGATGTGCCATCTGCAGAATCAAGTGGTTGGAAGGAAAACAAAAACATTTATTCTAATACTCCGAAGGTGAACAGCTGGTTTTCTCTTTCATCCAAAAAATTCTCGATAAAACAAAGAAATGTTGTAAATTACACAAAATGGCAGTACAAACTTCAAGGAAAATGATAAATGATTCCAATAACTTCATGTTTCTCATTAATGACTCCATATTCAGACTTTGAAGCATCCAAAAGAGAACTCAAAAAAACAAAAAACAAACAAAAAAGCCCCCACCGACACAGAAGATCTTCGCAAACCAATGCTCTTGCCTGTCTCTCCCATTCACTGCCCACTAGCCCGCCCCCAGTCTCCCCAGCCCCCCGAATGAGAGAGCACAACATTTAACCTGTCAGTAACAGAGGCAGGCTGCAGCCCTGCTCCGGGCTGTGGTTTCACATTAAAACAAACTCAGCTGATGTGCCTAAAGTAACCCTCATTTTCCACTGAACTGACATGCACTACAGGGACCTCAATTTCTATATTAAATATTAAATAATATTAAAAGAAAAACAAAATTGGATTTGCCTTTTCAGGAAAGAGATGTTTATTAAAAAAAAGAAAGTCAAGATTATAATTCAAGGCAGTGCTGCACTGCAATTCCCTGAAGTGACATTTGCTAGGAAAAGCCAAGACTACAGTAGCTGCGAGCTCGCCCAAAGCCGGCGCTCCATACCCACCCCTGCAGCCAGTCCTGTGGGGACAGTCCTGCGGGGAGGCGTGGGGAGCATGCCAGAACCTTGGTCCCTCCCCTCAGGACCCTTTCCCTGCCCCCACAGACCAGCCAGCCAACTCTCTTTCCTTCCCAAGAACAGTTAGGAACAGGGGAGAGGCTCATTCCTTTGCAAAAGTCCCTCCTCCCTCACCCCATCAGAGCTGGTGCCAAACTCCGTGGACCATGCACACCTGACCCAAGGAACAGCCGGAAATTCAAAAAGTGAAGTGTAAATTCACGAAGAGGCTCTTCTTGCCCAGATGCCAATCAAACCTTGGAATCCTCTGCCCAGAAAAGGTCCTGCCAGAACTTACCCTACTGGGATTCAACTCGGAAACAGATAATTACTGACTGAAGCAGCATTTCACAGGATAATGGAGATGGGTGATTACGTCCAGAGATTCTGGACTGAGGCTCAGGGTAGACTCCTGTAGCTCTCTTCAGAGGAAGAAGGGTAGGAGGCCCCTCGGGGTTCCTGCTGCCTGAAATTCTAAAGACTCACCCACATTAGGGGTCGAGGAGGAACTGTGCCCACTCCACACGGACAAACTCATCTCCCTCAGGCATGTGCTCGCGCCACCCTCTCAGAGAGGCCTCCTCGAGCGGCCCTGGCTAGGCGTGCAACCCATTCCCACCCCAGCACTGGGGCTCCTCAACCCCGTGCGCCCCGCATTACTTTTCTCCGTGGCACCTGCCACTCGAAATACCATGGCTCTCGTTTTCCTGCTGGTTAACTGTCTAGCTTTCCCCATTAGAATGTAAGCCCGGGGAGGGCAGGGACGCTGTCTGCCCTCTTCTCTGCAGGGTCCCCGGAGCCCAGAACGGGGCATGGCATAGGGCAAGCACTCTTCGCTGGATTAACTCATCGATTGGTTTTGTTTCGCACTGTTTTTAAAGGAACAACAAATAGTAATTGCACAAAACAGTTTCCTCTCCGCAGTAATTATTAGCCAACTAACTCAAAAGAAGTATTATTTGGTCCAGAGTTTCTCTCTCTTTTTTTCTCTCCCTCTCCCAGTCAGGGATTTATTAAAATTAAACAGATTAGATGGAGCTCCTGATACTAAAACTGCTCAGCAAAGCCTGCGGTGGGGAAGTGCCGAGCAAACACCAGAGACATTTGTCTCTAAATTGCTCTAAATACCTTCTGCAAATGAAATTCTAACCCAGCTGCGTTTGAGAGAAAATGAGGAATAACTGGTCATTGTCAGTGGAAGAGAAGATCAGGCAGTTATAATACTGCACAATATACTGGGGCAGAGGATCTCTCGGCAACCATAGATTTTGTCTCAGGTTACCCCGGGTAATCAGCACAGCTTTTAGGCTCAGCTTTCGCCGGCTTCAATGCTTTGATGAGAGAGCTGAAATCCCCAAGCTTTTATGATTAATTACTCCCCATAGGTACACATATTTCAAGGAAAAACTCTTTTATGGCATGATGGTTGCGGAGTGGAGAGGCCGGCCAACGCATTCCAAATTGTAATAACCTCCTACTGATGGGGGGCGAGCACGATGCCGCCAGCAAATGCACAACACCCCTCACAGCTCCGCTGCAGGGGCCGGCCCTGAGGCTGCTTTTGAACAGATGCCTGGGAAGGGAGAGCTTCAGGCTTGTCCTGCCCAAACCCCAGGGGTGTGGGCCTGGAACACGGTCCGGCAAGCATCTCTGTGGTGGGACGCCATGGAGCACACTGAGGAAACACCACCAAACCACTCGGTCTTCTCTTCTAGCCACAGATGACTTAAAGCTCACAACGTAGAATTCTAAAGCTGACATTCCAGCTCCTGAAGAAAAAGGGTTTTGGGGAGGGAGGGGGGAGAAACTCACTCCCCTACCATGGTGTAGAAGGGCCTCTATACAACTTTCCAGCTTTCAAGAAAATTACATGCTCAAAGAGTGAAAAGTCAGATCCCTTTTTTGTTTGTTTTGGGGTCTGTTTTTGTATTTTACAAAAAAAGAAAAATATCCTAAATTGCAACAGCCAGAAGGGATTCTTTCTGCTTTGGACAATATTGAATTTGTCAAGATCCATTTAATCCTCGCTTACAGAAATACCATAAAACCAGTAATTTACCACTTCGGTCCGTGAACCAGGCTGACCCAAAGCTTGACCTTAACCTGACCTCGTTTAGTCCCCTCATTTCCCCTCCTCCTTCCATTTCTTTCTTCCTGATTCTTTACTGAGGCAGCTGACCTCCTAACCTACAGCCACTGTGAGCCAGGCTCACACTATCAGAAGAATGGACCAGAATCAGGCATCCTCCAATGGGCCTCTTCTCGTTCCCTGTGCCAGGCTGTCCTGGGCTAAGGTGTTGGCCTTAAATCCAGACGGTATCATCTCTCTGCTCCACTGTAAGGAAAGAAGCCCGGGCTCCTCTGAGGGGGTGCCCCTCACCCCCACACCAGTGGGGCAGCTACAGCAACACTGTGGCTTCCATCTGCCCTGTGTCCTGTCCCTTTCTGTAGGCCACAATGCATGGCTGTGAGGAATCTGTACCTTTCTTCTTAAGGAATGCTCTCCTGGTCGCAAGTGGGCTCTGGCGGACACGAGAATTCTGTAGAAACTTCACCGCTGTGGCAATCTGGTCAGGGAGACAAAAGAAGAAAAGTAAATTTCAATAGTCTCAATTTAAAGATTAAAAATCCTACCAGTTTATACCAGGTCCATAAAAATAACCACACCACTGTGGTAGAATTTATAAGCAGTTATTTCTCACATTTAAAAATCTACCTAAATAAAAGGCTATGTCAGTTAACTGGCTTCCTATACCTGTTTCTATCAAATCTAATCCTCTCGGCCTAGCTTTTAAGACCTGCAATAATCTTTTCCTCTTCTCCTTGTTTAAGCTGAATCTTCATACTCCTCGGCAGGTAGCCCTCTCCTGGTGATGCGAACCTATGTCCCTATACTTGTGCTCGAGGTATGCTCTTGTTCTTCAAGGCCTGCCTTTCCCGCCTCTACCTGTCTAAATACTGCGTGCGTACACACACACACACACACACACACACACACACGCATAATCGTGTACACACACACACACACGCCAGCACAACCCTTTCATAGCCTGTGCTAACTCCTCGAAGCCTTCCCTAAATAAGCAAGCCATCTCTGATCTCCCTATTCTCTTAAATTCTTTAATGCTCCTAGTGTGTACCATATAATTGAAGACATAATTACACTGTCTTCTAATGTTCAGGCTGCCTCCCCAACTACACTGCAAGCATCTGAGGAGAAGAGACCACGCTGCCTCCACAGAGCCTGGCAAAGTGCTGAGCACAGACCGGCTGGGAAGGATTATATAAGAGACAATGCACACAGCCATTCACACTGGTCCCTCTTATGCAATGGAGCTCAATTCTGAAGAGACTTCAAAGGACAAAGTTTGGGGTTTCATGGCTAAAAGCTGACAGACGGACAGACGATCCCCGTACCTCTGATGATGACATTATTTACTGAAATATTCATATCTACAAATAAGCCAGGGAGGGGGTAGAAGGAAATCAGTTGAAGGTATTAACCTTCGCATCACTCAGCACACGTGAAGCATGTGTTTGCACGTGGCTTGTGCGCTCTCCATCCCTGGCGCTAGCGCAATGGGTGGGACATGCCAACCTGCCCCAGATAGGAAAGGGGGCTGTTCTAAGTGATTGGCATTATTCATCTCACCAAGACCAAAAGAATAATATCATCTCATGTTACAGGTAAAGTCAACAGACCCTGGAGTTCGCTCCTTAGCTGTTGAAAGAAACATTTCTAAGGGACTAAATATAAGGGACTCTTCTAAGATCCTTCAAACTAAGGCGAGCAGCTATCCAGAGACGCAAGCATAAGCTACCGTGACTACCAACGAAATACGACTTACAATATTCTCCTCTTATTTTATATGAAGTTAGTCTTGAGACCGGACAGACTTCTCTGGCAACAAAAGATATGAGGATAAATGGGAAAGAAACACTAAAAGCCAGGTCAATTCCCTTTTGTATCTTCCCCCGTAATCCCTCTATTGGAGGCTAGCCTGAGATGTTGTCCCTAGAGGATGAATTCAGGGGTCCCACACCTTCAGATTCGGACCTGGCAGCGATAAAATGCTAAGATGCACCCGTGTTCCCAGAGACTGGTCGTAATCCGTCCAGCACTGCAAACCCCTTAACCCCCATCAGGAGCTGCAGTGGTAACCAACCAGCTCTGGACTAGAGAGAAGCTGATGCTCCAGATTCTAGACCTGAAAACTCCACACTGTGCCCCCTTGGCAACTCAACCACATCTCCTCAGGTCGCACCAAACTTAAGAAAAATCTGAGAGACATCTACAAAATGGATGCAGATGCATTTTAATGAAAAGATGGGAGAAGGGAGGGAAGGAAGAGGAAAACAGAAGAGCGATTGGGGAGGAGGAGGGAACAGCAAGGGAGAAGGTAGCCATGGGACAAGTGGAGCAGAAGGGGAGGCAGAAGAAGAGGGGAGAGGAGAAGTGGGAGGGGGACATGGGGAAGGAGGGAGGGGAGAGACGTGGGGAAAAGAGGCCCATGTCCAGGAAGGAGTGGACAGCTACACAGCCACAGGCCCCACACAGTCGATGCCCACTGGCCTGGTTCCAACAGCTTGGGGAATGCCTGTTCTTTACCTGGAGAAAAAACTACACCTTCCACGCACAAGACAATTACGGCACCAGTATCACACGGCGATGCCTGTACGCTGTGGTGTGTGCTCCAGGTGTCAGAGGGAATGTGGATGAGCAGGCCGTAAGCAGCAGATATTAACAGCATGGCTCCTCTCATTTACCCATATAAGCATCGACCTTTCCTTCATCCTTCCAAAATTTTCCATGACAGAGAAAGAAAACAGAATCCCACCACTAAAACGCACAGGTTTCACCTTGCTTTTTTAATATAGTCCTTGGTATATGCATTTCTGGTCAGAGAGCAAAGTTCTGATGGGTTTAATGGTGCACTCAATGCAGTGCTTGGCGCATTCCATCAATTTTTTTTTTAAAAATTGCATCTCTTATTTCTTTAAATACATTAATCAGCCTACTGTAGGCAAAACGGATCCATCGGACAATGCAATAAACATGAATTATCATCTATCCAACATGCATAATGGCTTAAAAATACATAATAGCAGGTGTAGTTTAAATGATTAGTTATTACACCTGTGGTGGGTCTGATTCAATTGGGAAAAATCATCTTTAATAGGTTAAAAGGTTTAGATCACCATGCTTTCCTTAAAGTGGCTGTAGAGAGGGAATGATGGAGTGCTCTGTCATTAGTAATTCATTTAAGAAAAACGTGGGGGATATAGCAAAGAACAGCATAAACGAGCGAATCCAATTTAAACATCAGGTAAAGTAGAAAACACCTTTTAAAAAAGCAAGATAAATGAATTCGGAAGGGAGATGAAATTGACGTATTTATTTTAACGGGAATTTGACAAAGTCCCGGCACACTTCAAACTTGCAAAAATATGAACAATTTCTTTTAAAGTTTCCATTCACTAATTTCAAGCCATATAAAATCATATTGCCAAACACCTACATAAAGAATATTTGGGGCTTGTTTATGTTCCTCTTGATCTTTGTCTGAAAATGCAGGCGACAGGCAAATCACATATTTAACAGCATCGATATCGCTATACCAGATGCAAAAATATAAAGCATCCAAACTAACAGCCCCAACATAATGTGCTGAACAAGAAAGATACCCAGATAAGCAGCTATGTGTAAGTGTGAACATATGAAAACCTCTCTCCCCCTTTCACTAATTATTTCTTTGGCTACTCTCTACGCCTCCCCACCCCCCTTCCCTCACCCAAGGACCCGGTACTACAATAGGGGGGGAAAGGCCCATCCAACTTGGAATTTTATATGCCGGGGATTCATCCACAGATGGTAAGAGGTTTCCCCCAAATCTTTCTCCATAATACAAAGATCTTAGTGCACTAACTGCCAGCGCCCTCGGTCGGCATCTTTCATTCGCCCATTGTTGGACACTTTTCATTAACTTCATGAAGCAACTCAACTGACTCTTCCTCTGCAGAGGTCCAACACACACAGCCTGCTTTTGTTGGCCAACATGATGGGGTGCCTGCAGCCTGTCCTGTATTATCGTTTGATTTTCTAATTAGGAAATGAATGTGACTATTCATGGGTTATATTTGTGCCCAACTAAATTACATAAATTCAGGCCAAATCTTCCGCCTCAATGTCAAAGATGTAAAACGGAGACAGGAACTTTATTGCACACGTTGTGGGAGTGCAGCAAGCCCGGGAAAATTCTGGCGCAAAGCACCTGATGCCGTTGTTGGAAGCCACTTGCCATGGAGTCCACGAGAAACGGCAGAATCAGTTTCCCTTTCCCCTCCTCTTGCGCTGAGAGTTCTTACCGAGTGCACCTCTAATTACCAGGAACCGGTGTCATAAAAATATGGACGGCCAACTCGGAAGAAAACTGCAGCAAAGTTTCTCGCCACCCCTATTCCTGTGGACCTGCCTTCTGCCCGCCCCAAAGCCAAATAAAACGACGCTGGCACCATGAACTCCTCAGGCTCAGGAAAATGTGATCATTTTCCCTGTTTATCACTAAAGTGACGGCCCGCCTCTGCAATGGGCGCTCCAGAGGGCCTGCCACAGCCAAGGGGAAGGGGACCCCAGATGATCGGCCAACCGCGAGAGATCCTTGTTTGAGAGCCCAGGATTTGTAACTGTGAAGCAATGGAACGCAGTATCCCCGGGGGCTCTCCACGGTGAGCAGTGCTGTTAAACACACTGTGTAGGGTAAGTAATCCCTGGTGAGGAGAACCGAGGTTCTGACAGCCTTTGCTGAAAAGGTGCTTCCTGTGTGTTTCCCACTCGCCCACAAGGACCTACACACTGTCATCTTCAGGATGCGCACTTTATCTCCTGCACGAGGGAGACGGGAGAACAGAGCTTGCCTAATAACGAACCTGGGGTGTGAGGAAGCCTTAGCACTTTGCACCTGACGTGTAAACCGGATGCATTGTCTCCGGTGACACTTATTTGGAATGCCACCAATTCTAGCACTCCTGTGTGCTCCATACACATCTATCTCCTAAAATGTGAGCATTCATTAGCCATTTTAAAATATTAAAAATATTCAAAAATTAATGACGCTAACAACCGAAGCCAAGGCCTTTTTAACCCAGAGAGATCACAACCAGAGGGCAAAAGAAATGACCGATGTGCAGGCCTGAAACCCCACTCCGCCGCCACGCCGCCACACGTGCGCTGCTCAGAAGATTAAATTGCCTGTGAAAGGTTCCTACGCTCCTGCTCTAAAGTAGATAGATACCCAGAATCCTGTTAACAAGCGTTAGACCAAAGCCAACTCGAGTTTTAACAAGGGCTGACTTTAAAAGCCGGGCAGTGCCGAGAAGGAGAGTACCCTCTTCAAACAGAAATGCTACATTTTAGTAAGAAATCAGTACTCTGTCAGGAGTTCCTTGACAAATATGGTCATCGGTGGCACAAGGAAATAGTTGCAAAGCAGCTGTTAATCAGAGAAACACATCGTAGAACGCTGATGCTAGCACTCGTGAAAAAATGCAACGGGCTAATTATGAAGCTATATATCTCACTAAAGAGGCCGTGTTCCTTGAGATTCCAGGCAGAGCACTCTCAGATCCAGGGTCCTAGGACAACATAATTCTGGCTCTCTGCATCCAGAATCCTCTCTTATCTGTGGCCGCCAAGCTCAGATTCTTCGTTCTCTTTCAAGCCTCCTTGCTCTCCTTCTAGCTAGGGAAGGGGCTGAGAAGGGTAACGGCCCTGGAAGCGGGGGCACCCACGAGCCACATACCAGGACACTGCAGGGATGCACCCAGAAGGTGTCAGATCCTGAGCCAGAGTGAAAGGAAATCTAGGAGCCCGCACAAGAAACGTCAGAACCCTTGCTCTCGCGGCAGCAGGGGAGCAAACGTGGGTGAGCTTTGAGCCAGGGGAGTCGCAGCCACCCGCCCCCCACCCCTAACCGCCCCCACCCCTAACCGCCCCCCCCCCCCCCCCCCCCCCCCCCCGTCCCCCGGTCACCAAAATTAAAAGAAAGAAGAAAAAGCAGCAGCAGTAAACACAAAAACCGGGACTGTTGTGCTTGAAATCCCCAAGGGAGGAAGGGGGCGGCAGAAAGCTGCTCTCCAGAGGAGGCTGCCTCTCAGGGAGGCCGAGGGGAAAGTTAATATGCACAGGAAGGCTCGGTCAGCCCGAACCCGATCCGCGATCCCGCGCAAGGGCAAGGAGGAGCCACGCTCCCCGAAAGCAGCCAAGGCGTGGGGGAGGGCGCCTGAACGGCGGGAGGGGAATAACCTTGAGGTGGCCGCGCAGCCCAAGCGCAGAGCCAAAGTGCCCCCTAGCCGGAGCCCGCGGCCACGCAGCCCAGGGCGGCCGCCCGCTGACTCGCACGGGCCCCAGCGAAGTGTTTTCACTCAGGGAAAATGAAATGTTTTGCAAGATGAAACAGAATGAAAATTGAGGTTTTAGGTAATTACTAGTTGGCATTTACATATCACGGGCTGGTTCAACACCTATTCATTTTCCTCTTTTATTTTCAATTTTTTAAAATTGCTCATTAAAAATGAACAGATGACAGTGACAGGAATTTTTTTTTTTTTTTTTTTACTCATTCTCCTTCTCTGAGGGTTACAAAATCAAGAGGTACTTTTAGCCCGTTTATCTACAGTTAACACACACACACACACACACACACGTATGTTTCATTTACATCAAGGGGAGAAAGGAGAGGGGAAAGTCAACAAAAGCCAGGAAGTTCAAAGATAACGACAGCGTAAGGGGTACGTGCGCCAGCCTCTGCACCTGGGCCAGGAGTGTGCGGGCGCTTGGCACTCGGGGGTTAAAGGAAAGAGCCTCTCTTCCAACTTGGAATTTCCTGGTTTTTGTCACTGTGTCCTTCCCATTGTTGATTGGGTTACAACCCTATACTAATTAAGCTTGTGGGCCCTAATTTCCTTTGTTTTACTTTCCTCTGTCCTTCTGTTTTTCACATTAAAGAAATAAAGTATCTCTGGCTGAAGTGCACAGGAGCTGACATGATAGGACATAATATTTTTAAGGTCTACTGTGTAAATCTGTATTTAGGGAATTCCAAAGCACGCATTATTGACCCTAGTCTCTCTTAAAACACACTGATATATGTAGTAAAAGCCTTCACGAAAAGTGGCAACGTCGCGTGCACAAAAACTACCTTTCAAAGTGAAATACCTCTGCATTTAAATTTTTCTTCTTGGCCCAAGTTAAAAATATTGCATGAACTGCTTGTCAGAATGTCATTGTTTTGTTATTTGATTAAACTAGTTCTTCCAGAAATGTGTATGGAAATAAAAAGCATCTTAAGCCAACACGCACTGTTTAATATCAAGTGACAGTGATTTTAGGGGGATGGGGGAGACTCTGGCGAGTACTCTAGGTGCCACCCTGCAGCCCACGGGGAGCTGGTGCAGTTGGGGCAGCCAGAGCCTTAAAAGCCGAGGAGCTGCTGCTGCACAGCTCGACTGTCACGGCGCCACAGACAGGGCCGTAGTACACACACTTGCCGTGGAGGAAATGAAAACCCTTGCTTCTCGGTTGAGAAGATCAAAGTTCCTTTTTAGGAAAGGTTGAGATGGAAAAGGATTTTCTCCTTCAGGGAGAAAGAAAAGCAAATTTAAATGCCTTGTCCCCATGCATCCCCACCTGAATTTAGATAGCAGCCCCTCTAATTTTTGATGCAACCAACAAAGCAGTTACCCAAAGAAGGGAGGAAAAAAGGATGACATTTGCCTTTTCCTTGGCTTTGAAATCCAACTGGCAGCAAATTGTTTGAAGTCCTGCTTAGAGAAGAAACTGTAATAGCCTCCATACTGAAAAGAGGAGGGAAATGCCATTATACACGGATCACAGTAGCAGTGACCTCAGCAGAGAAGGCAAACGAGCTGGCTGCAAGTCGGAGGTCCAGCCGGCGTGCCAGGAACAGAAATAAAAGGTTTATGTGCCAGAGACGTGTGGCAAGAGTTGGGTGCTCGGTCCCAAGAGATACCAAGAAAAGGCAAGGAGTTCAATTCCTTAACGCAGTGTCTTTCAGCAGCTCCTTGACGGCTCCTTCTGCCAGTTTCCCTCGGTTTTGCATCTTCTATATTCCTCTAATTTCCCCGCACTGCTAAAGAGGAAGCAGAGAGCACCCAGGCTTCGTGTTGTAAAATTAATGAAGGTGTCAAGCTGTTGAGTTGAATCACTCCAAAAGAATGTAATGACTCAGTGTCCAAGATGCTCCCTAGGAGAACTGTGAGCTCACTTGGTGACGGTGGCTGGTGACTCCAACACTACAAATATGTAGTATTCAGTCCCCCGGACCTTCCTAATGATACCACTGCTTCTACTTCCCCATCCCTTTCTCTCCACCACAGGCTGAATGTTTTACTTTCTGAAGGTTACTGCTCTCAAACACCAGTACCTCTCAGATGCTCGGCAGATGAAACAGCGCTTCAGGTCCCACTTCTTTTGAAGTCGGGGCCACACAGAGGTTGGTCAAACCTCCTCCCTGGTCTTGCACTATCAATACGTGGGATGATGAGGAAGGGGATGAAGGTTATGTCACGAATGGATGACCACCAGGCGATGCAGGACAGGGTACCTTCACGATAGTTTTGCACCTTGTGCTCCAAGGGCAATGAGATGGGCTCCTGGATTCCACAGAAGATAAGCTCTGGACCAAGAAATTCTGTCTACAGTCACCTCACACACAATACAACACTAAGACCTTTGAGGTGTCACTAAATGGCACTCCTACCAGACATCCTACCAAAAAAATAGAGAGAAACTAAATGTTAAGAGATAGATTTGAATACAAAAGAAGCAGACATAGCCTAGAAACAGTTTGAATGCAAAGACAGCAAGAAAAGAATTTAAAATGACAAATGTCATTATTTACAACAGCCAAGATAAGGAAACAACCAGTGTCCAATGGATGAATGGATAAAGAAATTATTATTATTTTTTTTTTGGATAAAGAAATTATTATGTGTTCTCTCTCTCTCTCTCTCTCTCTCCCTCCCTTCCTCCTTCTCTCTCTCTCTCTCTCTCTCTCACACACACACACACACACACACACAGAAATACTATTCAGGCATTAAAAAAAAAAGTACGAAATCTTGCCATTTGTGACAACACAGATAAACCTCGAGGGTATTATGCTAAATGAAATAAGTCAGAGAAAGACAAATACCATATGATCTCTGCACGGCTCACTCAGTCAAGTGTCTCACTCTTGGTTTCAGCTCAGGTCATGATCCAAGAGTCGTGAGATGGAGCCCACCCCCCCCCCCCCAGTGGGCTCCCCGCTTAGCAGGGAGTCTGCTCAGGATTCTCTCTCTCTCCCTCAGCCCCTCCCCGCCACTCCCATGCTGCAAATAAATAAATAGATAAAACCCTTAAACCCCCTTCCCCCAAAACAAGCTCATAGATACAGAGAATACATTGGTGACTGCTCAAGATGGGTTGAGGGGTAGGAGAAATGAGGGAAGGGGTAAAAATTCATTTTAAAAAAAGAATCTGTGTTTCAGCTATAGGACAGAACTTCATTGAAGGGCGTATGGGAAAATCACCTACATACCTTAGGAAACAAGTGGAGACTGTAGTCTGAGGACTAAGGGAGCCATACATAAGCACTGGCCTGTAGTTAATAAAGTTGTTTCCCAGGGGAGTACAAGTCTACAATCCTGATACCACTGTACACGTGTACTGGGATTGAACAAATAAGCAGATGATGGACAGTCTTAAAAAGAAGGTATCAAATTGTTTTCATAAACAGAAGCAAGGATACCTCCAGCTCTATAGTGCTGTGCCACAAACAAAGGAGAGACAGGTCCTCTTTCCATACTGTGACATTCTGCCACACTGTTTTGCTTTTGTACTTGATCTTCCCTCTCTGCATGTAGTACTCCCTCCTTAACCTATTGAATTAATTTGTACTCTGCCAAAACAAAAAAATAAAGAAAGAAAATTTAAAAAAGGAGAATTTTCAGCTAGGCCGGCCTGCACGCCATTCTAGCTCACGTGCAATTGCCTTGACCTTGAGGCTAAATATTGCTTAACTGGATAGTGTATTATTGAAAATATTTTGTATACAGGAGCACCTGGGTGGTGCAGTCGGTTAGGCATCTGACTCTTGGTTTCGGCTCAGGTCGTGATCTCAGGGTCATGAGATCGAGCCCTGAGTGCAGAGTCTGCTTAAGTCTCCCTCCCTCTCCCTCTGTCTCTCCTGCTCATGCTCTCCCTCTAATAAACAGATAAATCTTAAAAAAAAAAAAAAGTAAAATATTTTGCATGCAAATAAATAAATAAAATATAAAATATAAAATGACACACGTGGATAGCCTTTAAATCACCTTTCACATCCAGGGGAGAGCACAAGAAAGTAAAATAGTTAAGATCTGCACTAACAGAAGACCACCAAGTCCTAGTTTCTGCTCTTAGTTTAGATTCTCTTATGGCCAAAGGGAAAAAAATAAAAGTATGAGATCCAAAAGTATGATTCATAATACTGGCAGACTCAAAAGTCTTCAAATTTACAGTAAGATGATAGGGATTAGAACAGTTTCTATTCAAAAAGTAAAATGAAATCAGCTTCTGTCAGAGGAAAAGCATCCTCCTCCTCGAGCGCACAAGCCCCAGAGAGTGGACAGGAATAGGCTGTCTATAGAGATAGGCCGTATCGGTGGAACCGACTCTGGCTGGGAGGCAGGGTGACAGATGACAGAGGTACCTAATATCCATATGATATTAGAACCTTGAAGGCCAGGTTCCATCTTCTAAGAAAGTGGTATCTGACCTAGGTCACACCTCTGTAGCTGACTTTAGGAGGAACTTATCCCCAACAAGAGTACGGAACAGAAAAGCAAGTCAAGCTATGCCTCAGACAGAGATGGGGAAAGAGTTACCACTCTTACATCTTCCAGAAGCACTGAAACAAGGGCTGTAGACCTGACTGGCATCCCCATTGTCAGATTTGTACTCACAGGACCACGATGTAAATTCAGAAGAGTGAATCAAACACAATCACTCCAGTTGCCTTCTCTGATAAACTCCAATTTAGAAACTTATAGCTCAGCAAGGAAATCCACAGCACACAGGAAGAACCAATTGGTAATCATCATGGCTTTGAACCATTCCATACTCATTCACTAAACATGGTGAACATTCCTATGTTCACGCCACAGCTACCAACAAACAAACAACCCCCCCCCAAAAAAAAAACAAAAAAACAAAACAAAAAAAATCCCCACACCTTTAAAAATAAAAGATTCAAGAGAGGCCTACTAGACACCAGAGCCACGTTGGCCATGAGGCCCTCCTTATAGATCTCCCACCTCTGATAAAGGAGGGTCTTTACACCCTACATCTGACGTTCTAACCAATCTTGGTCATCTAAAATGAGCATGTAATTTACTTACAATTAATGCAACATTTAAACAATTTTCACCATTAAGCAAATCAGTTCCATTGAGTACCCTCCTCTTCCTCCTCCTCCTTCCCCTCTAAATCAATAGTAACTCATTTCTAATTCCTTCCAGCTCTGTCTGGGAAACAGAAGTTCACTTTTTGCTATCTGAAGGATTATGAATTGCCATCTTGCTCTGCAACCTTCTTGACTCTCCACACCCCACTCAGAGGGTGAAATACTTGGGAAATCACAAAAATCCCTGCATTTCCACAATCTGGTAGAAGCTTCTTGAGACCTCACTCATCATTCTCTGCTCATTGTCCTTTCTCTCTCTTCCTGCCTGTTTAAACACATGGACACAGAGTTATTAACTTTTACAGGAAAACCAAATAAAATAATGTCGAAGCAAAACTGCGGTGATGTCAGGCTGTAGCTAGCACCATTCATCTGTGGGAATCCGATTAGCGCTCGAGTGGCAGAGCTACCTGGAAAAGTGCTCACAATCAAATAAAAAAATGATACCAAAACATTAACCTGATGGCTAAAAACTCCACATTTAAACAGTTAAAGTAATAAAGGAGCTTTTATTGAGTATTTTTTATATTTCATTATGCCCCGAATTGACGAGGACTCCCGGATACATTTTCTAGACTTTTGGTTTCTCAAATCAAATGCTCTCTTGGACTTTTTTTTTTTTTTTTAACTAAAAGGAAACAGCATTTCTTGTAAATTTGAATGAAAGGATTAAAGCTTCCCCTATAATATCGATATCAGCCTTGAGTGCAAACACAGCCAAACATTGCAACAAACAGAAGCCTTTTTGGTTTATGTACTTTCATTCTGAACCTGCCAGCAGAGAATTTTTCTCCGTGACTTTACCTTACACAAACCCTCTATTTCTTCATTCACCCATGTTTTGCTCCAAACTGGTAGGGAACGGAACCTGGTGGGATGGCAGGAAAGAAAGCAGGGTGGGTCTCAAGATATCTGCACATGGAGTACAGTCCTGACACTAACATGTCCTGAGACCCGGCCTCTCACGTCCCCACTCCGTGCCACAGATTCCTTCATTTCTGTAAAAAGGGGGCTTACACAGATGACTTTCTGGACCCTCCAGCCATGCCACTCTATAAAATTCTAAGTTGACTCCCAGAGGCAGCCTTTGACACCTCAACCAGGGATATCGGCTCAGGTCAAGAAAGGTCAAGGATAAGACCCAACCGTTCTGGAGCTCAGCTCTCTAATCTCATCCAAATAAAAAATATGTATACAAAAATTCAAAAAAAAATGTAGAAAAGGAGAAAACCAACAGAGAAGAGAAAGGAGAGAAGGGAGAAAAAAAATCACCATTGCGAAAAACAAAAAACAAACAACAGATTCCACATATTTTGCACATAGCAAAGCTTTACTCACACTACTTACTTAACGATTTATTTTACATACAAGCTTAGTTATCTGATATCCAAATTACAGAAGATTAAAACTGCAAATAAGAAAGGAGAAACGATTCTGGACTTTGGGAACTAGTGGTTTATTAACCTTGTTTTGAACCTTTTCCTTAGTGATTCTGTACCAAGTAGAGGGTAAATTTTGTTTTTAATAAAATCCATAATCTAGAACATGAAAAAAAATTAAAAAGAAAGAAAGAAAGAAAGAAAGAAAGAAAGAAAGAAAGAAAGAAAGAAAGAAAGAAAGAGGGATCCCTGGGTGGCGCAGTGGTTTGGCGCCTGCCTTTGGCCCAGGGCGCGATCCTGGAGACCCGGGATCGAATCCCACGTCGGGCTCCCGGTGCATGGAGCCTGCTTCTCCCTCTGCCTGTGTCTCTGCCTCTCTCTCTCTCTCTCTCTCTGACTATCATAAATAAATAAAAATTTAAAAAAAAAAAAAAAAAGAAAGAAAGAAAGAAAGAAAGGAGAAACGAGCCAGCTAACAGAGAGATACTTACCCAACAATGACCAGATAGCGAAAAAAGCCTAGCAACAAATGTCAAGAGAGAAACATCTATGAAAAGCAAACAAAAAACTCAAAAAGTTTATTAGTTTGGGGTCGTTTGCAAAGGTGGAACCATTCCAAGTAAGGGCAAATATACAACATATCTAAATTTCAGTTTTTGAAAACAGAGCTACACTTACAACACAATATAAACATTTATGTCCACAATGACAATACTGAGTCATGAGGACTAAATTATATTCCAGATACTCTGCCTAATAAAGTAAGAAAGTATATAACTCATTTTATGTAATTCCCAGCCCAGTTACAGAGTGTTTTGTTTGGTTTTCCTACAGATATCAATGGCCATCGCACTGTGCCTATCCAAAATGACTCCTCTAGGAGGGAGCCAGAGATGGTGGTTTTCTCGGACTGAACAAGAACAGTTTTTATTCAAGTTAGATTAAGAAGGAGGAAGCCAAAGATTAAATAATGAATAGTTACTGAGCATCCACCGGGTCTGCACAGTGCACCAGGCACTTATAAAACCAGTACAATAAGCAAAGATGCTGCTTTTGCTGTTACAATCCAAGACAAGGAAAGAAGTCAAAAGGGATCTTAGTAGGCCATCTGGTCCCACATATGATCTAAGACTCCTCCCTCTTCAACAACCCTGACAAATGATCAGTGGGCTTCCAAGTGAATGCTTACGATAAAACAAGATAAACATGAGAACTCACTCTCAAGAGACTGTCGATTCATTTTCAGGAGTCCTTTTTTTAAATTTTATTTTATTTTATTTTTATTTATTTATTTATTTGTTTGTTTGTTTGTTTGTTTATTTTTGAAGTAATCGCTACATCCAACGTGGGGCTCAAACTCACAACCCCTGGGATCAAGAGAGTCACACACTCTACCGACTGAGTCTCAGCCTGGTGCCCCTCAGGAATCCTTCTTTAAATGGAGCTGAAATCTACTTTCCTGAGCATTCTATCCAGTGGCCCCAGTTCTCTGTAGGAGAACAATAACAGATTCAGTTTTTGAAACAATGCTGGATGAGGAATTAGGATAGCCTCTGTCACTTGGCTATCTTTTCTATAAAAGCATTTCCCTTACTCTGCTTATTAACTAATTGTGAACACCAGTTTCGCTGTATAAAACAGCTTCATGAATTCTGCTCTTAAGCTTGGTAAGAGCAGCCTTGCCCTTTGTGGGAGGGCCAAGGCTACACCTGTAATGTCAGAACGCATTAGCAATAATAAAGGCCACAATAATGCAAGAGACGACTTCATACACACGTCATTCCCGAATGGCTAAATTCAATCAAATATGGCAATGCTTCCTACAATGCTCTGATCACTGGGGCCAGCGCGTGTGACGTGGGCCCACTTACGGGAAGCTGCTGGAAGCAGAAAGTGAGGGCTCTGCTTCAAGACTGTAACGGACGGGTTTTTTACCAGCTCCTAAGTGGTTTGGCCTCCTCCTTTCCCAGGAATTACCTAGAAATTCATTTAATGTCTAAAGACTACAAATGTAAAAAAAAACTTCAGAAGGCTAAAAGTAAGTACATGAAAAGAAGGGCAAAAAGGCACAGCATCCCCACAATGTCGTCTTACAGATAGAGGATTCTTACGGGGAGAAGAGTTAATAAGCTCCAAAAAGGAGGGGATTGTCAAAGAAGCAAAAGCCAAAGTTGAACTAGTCCTATTTCTAACTCAGTCACCAACTTCTCTGATAACTTTCTAAGAGGTGCCTACCTTTCCCGTTTCTACTTCCTCATCTGTAAAATGGAACTAAGGCTGCCAAGAGACACACCAAAGTGTCACGTGGAAGAATTAGTTAGCATTTATACCACACTTTTGATCTTCAAAGTAAGATTATTAGACTATAAACTAGAGTAGATGTGGTTTGAAAAATCTTTTTAAAACCGAAAATAAAGCATGCAAGCAAATTCAGAGAAGCAAAACAGGCTGACGTCACCTCCCAGCAGCCAATGCCTCTACCTCCACAGGCACCGACTTTCTGCCCTAATCTGCATCTGCATGTGGAGACAAAGGTATAAGAACGTTTTATTAGGAAAAATGGGAGGGGGTGGGAAGAAGAGAGACAGGAAAAAAGAGCAGGTTGAGGAAAGACACTGAAGAGAATGTCAAAGGGAAGCGTGACCAGTGAAGGGGGAAGAAGGAATAGGGAACGGAGAGAACTCGGGAGCAGGCAAATCCGATCCCCTGGAAGAATATAGCAAGGAGAGGAGGGGAGGAAGAAAGAGAAGAACAGAGAAACGGAAAAGCAAACATCGAGGGAGCAAATATGAAAAGTGTGTCTTGTTTTCAAAGAAAGCAGGCGGTCAAAAGTAAAAGTTAAAAATTGAAAATCAAAAAAAAAAGGACAAAGAGCAGAGGATAGAAAAGGAGAGCATGAGGCTTTCCGGGGTCTGTCTGGAAACCAGAAAGCTGGAGGAGAGATCATTAGCAAGTCCACAGTGCGTCTATAGCAATACCGCGCGGGTCAATTCATTTAACGCTGCCCTGTACATTTACAGAAAAGTACCTCTGATATAATAAAGGCTCATAAACACGCAGAAATTGGGTTAGACCCGTTTCGAATTCCTGCCAAACAATGGTTCAGAAAAATGAAGCTCTATTTTAATTAGCTGGATTCGCGAGTGATTTGATAACAGCAGATGCTGTCTGGATGCTTTCAGCTTGATGGGCTCCACATATATGAACTTAGAGTGGTTTTGATGCAATTAGGTATTTCTTTCTGCTCTAACATGCCAGGCTCAAGGACCTGAGCCTATGCGTAGCCCCTGCATGTTACTGTATTAACCTACATGTCAATATTTCAAATCACAAAGATGAGAAAAGCGAGCACATAAGATTAGAAAAGTCATTTTTAAGTCACTGGTATGTAGAAGAGGACGCTCTCACCACGAATTTTTCTTGCCACTGGGGAAAGAAAAGTTGGGAAGCTGAGAAAAAGCCACACAGGGCAGCACCTGTAACAGAACCATTTACTGCCAGAGCTGGAATACAACAGACCGCTTACTTCCAATTTTGCGATTCTACTCCAGCGTTACGGCAAAGGATTAGCCGCCTAATGCACAGCCTGACCTGGGACTAAGTGGCCTTCAGAATGTTCTTTGTAATCAGGCATCCTATTATAGCCCAGAGCACCGCTGCTGAGACAGGCGGTGGTGTTCAGGACCGCAACCCTGCAAGTCCAAGTATTTTCACCAGGTGCTTTCAAGCTGGGCACCTTACTGCCCCCTCTCTCCCTTTTAAGCACTCTCTCTTCCAAAGAGCGTTTCTGTTCGCTTTCCCCCACAGCACTCCCTGCCCTCTGCTAGGACCACTTAGAGCACCACCACTCACAAGCGCAGAGCTGCTAACCGACCTGCACAAAGCGAGAGCAGCTTCCAGCATCGGGACTCCCCTAATAGGAGGACCCGATCTGTTCATTACCCGCCAGTTTGTCACGGCTGGGCTGAGAAGGAGAGGAGGATGAAGGGGGGTGGTTGCTGGGAGGAAGCTCTCTACTAGGTGGTGTGCTACTCTTCCTGAAATTCTGAATTAGGCTTTCAAAATCACTCACCCCCCCTGTTGGATGACATGTAGTAGAGAGGGTGGGAAAGAGACACAAGAGTTCTGGCTGACTCATTTGGACAGAGTGGGGGGGCACCTTAACCCCGCCGCTACCACCACAAGCACACAGGGAGAAACACACACCCCTCACTGTCTCTCCAAGAGGACAAAACGGACATAATGACCTTCACACCATCTCCCCTTCGCCGGCGCTAACAAGCTGAGCACTGTAAATCAAGGATGAAATCCCTGTGCCAGGAAAGCAAAGGAGAAGCATTTCTTCTGTAAAGAGCCCAAAGATGCCGCCTGCTTCTGAATCAGCACTTCAGGGCAAGTGTTTGGAAGGCAGGAAGCTTGATGCCAGCAAGTGAAGGAAAAATAGGTATTTATTATATGTAGTAGGCCTTCTTCAAAAGTTATTTATTTCACAAAACCACTCTGCTAAATAGAGGTTTCAATCTAATTGGAATTGCAATCTGCATATTGTAAATGCAGCAAATGACAGCCTTCGAGACTTTTGTTCTACTCCACATTTTATGGGTTCACTAGTAGATTTCCCAGTATACACACATAAGTGAATGGAAGAAAAGAGCACAGAAGATTATCTTTTAACATATATATTTATATGTCTGTGTGTATTTATTTATTTATAATATTTTCCCAGCCCCTCGTAATTCCCAAAGGAGAGGCAGAAGGTCCATACCGTGAAATGGGGTAATGTTTGCAAGACCCCCCCGCAAGCTGTCTTCTTGGGACAGCCAGTACCGACAAGGAAAGCTCACAGAGGCATCAGGTTTGTGTTGAGCTGGGTGTTCAGAGACATGGGTCTATGGTGAGACCCCACTCACCATTTGCCTCCTCTTTCCTTCTTGGGGGAGGTGAGGAAGGGACCCTTATTCATCTTAATTTCCCCCCTCCTATTCACATTCCAAATTAGCAATGTTAATTAACAAAGATGCAAAATAGTCACGGCGCAAAATCAAGGTTTTTAACAAGAAGTAAAAAGAGATCTTATAAATCAGATAGACAGATCCCTGGATGGCTCAGCGGTTGAGCATCTGCCTTCGGCCCACGGCGTGATCCCGCGGTCCCGGGATCGAGTCCTGCATTGGGCTCCCTGTATGGAGCCTGCTTCTCCCTCTGCCTGTGTCTCTACCTCTCTTTCTCTTTTGCTGTGTGTCTTTCATGAATAAATAAAATATTTTTTAAAAATAAATAAATAGAAATTTTTTTTAAAAGAGATGGGGAGGGTAGAGAGCGAAACCACCCAAAGCAAAAGGTCAACCTACAAATGATTAAGGAAACGAGAAAGAAAAGGGACAGGTCAGGACTTCCCACAAAGGTCTGAAATTTTCTGTTTGTACTTCTGGGTCCACATCAAAAAGTGACTTATGGCAGAGGGGACACTATTCTGGGGAAGAGAAGCGGCTCAGAGATTCTAGAGTCCCGCACATGCCTGGGACTTCTCTCCTTACGTCGTATTCAAAATAGCTTTCTGTTCCGTTTCCCCCTCACTCGTTTCAAGAAAGAAATTACTTAATTTTTTTGAACACTACATCCCTAGAACCCAAAGATATCCCTTGCTTCCTTAAAAACTAAGCATCTTCTAGTTTATACTTTTTACCCTCATTCTCTGACAATACCAGCCTATCACAGGGTGTAAATTTCATCCAGAAAAATAATGATAATAACAATAATAAATAAATAAAAATCCGAGCTTCGGCTTCCTATTAAAAAAAAAAAAAAAAAAAAAAAAAAGAGCGAGAGAATAAATATGAATTTGAAGGGGAGTTCTGCCAAAACCCGAGCCTCCCAAATCTGGTTCAGCCACATTCTTGCCCACAGCCTGTATTTCTTGGTGCCTCCCTACATTTTTCAAAATGCAGCTGCACAGACCTCTTAAAATTCAGATTTCTAGCACCTATAATTACAGGGCGCTGGAGCCAGGCTCCTTTAATTAATGAACCTGACTCTTCACTCTTCAAAGGAAATCTGCATAAGGGATATATCACAGGGGTGAACTGACCCCCAAGCAGCACTATCTGCTCGCTCCGCCTCATGGCAGCCGGCGCAGGAGACTGAGGCCGTCCCCAGCATCACCCCCACCTCCGCTGCACATCCCAGTCTAGCACAGGCCTATTATGTGGTTAAGGCCATAAAACAGTTCTTGGAACTTGAGGGAAGAGAAGCAGGCTTCCCTGGGTGTGACCAGCAAAACCCAAAGAGAATCAGACTCCCCCTGGTCCTAGGGCTCCCAATTTCACTTCCTTCCCTCTGCCGGGATGAAGTGGGGAGTGCAGGCTGCAAAGGCAGACACTGTTCAAGGGTCAACAAGCAAGCAACAGAGGGAGCAGGCTTGGTCTTTGAAAAATTCTGGAAAAGAAAAAGGTCAGTCAGACCTGGGACTGACATTTCATCCCAAAGCTGAAATGAAACTGGCCAGGAATGCCGCGCCTCTTTAACGCAAAACAGGAGGGGAAGGGGCTGTGACATGAAGACACTGTTCACAAGGTCTGGAAAAGAACCTGAGTACATCCCAAGGATGACAAAATGACCTCAAGATCTGTTCCCAGGGGGCCCTCACCCATTCCTGACACTACTTCCTTCTAAACCAATGCCTGATTACCAGTTTTTAAAGGACTGGTTTTCCTTCTGGCCAGTCGTCTGGGCAGCACAGCCCAATTCTGTGTGTACGTTGCCCACACGAGGCCAGCCTACCCGCTCCCAAGAATCGTCATGAGCTGGCTTGGAAGCACGTTTGCTGGAGAGCAGGCTGCCTTTGGCTGCAACAGAGACTGGAAACGGTTGCAAACAAAGCCACAGATGCCAGAACAGACGCGGCCTAGGTCAAATCAAGACGACCCCAGGTAAAATTTCAGGCAGGAGGTCTGAGACCCGACTCCAACAGATCTGGCGATCATGAGAACAGGTTCTGTCCGGTCACTACCATCTGATGGCCATTTCTCAAGGGTCCCTCAGGCCACAGCCAACCCAGGCGAGCGAACCTGCATCACTGACCAAGTCAACACACCTCCCCTACAGGTAGAAAAAGTTCTCAGACTGTGTGCCCTAGAACACATCTGCTGAAGGGTTCTCCGGTTCTCGTGTGATTCAGGCTACAAAACGATGCTGGGGAGCTACCAGAGAACAGCACGAGGGCCAGGAAACCAGACCCTGAGACTCGCTGTCCAGGCTTCCTACTCTGCGGGAGGGCACACTACAGCACGGGTGCCAAAGGCCAAGTCCAGCCCCTCTGCCTTCTGCCAGAAAGGGGGGCTTTAACTCTCCAGTGTTTCAGCTGTTGTAAATACGATTTTGGAGGATAGGGTAACAAACTAACATCAGTCTCTCTGACGGTTAAACCCTCAAATCAGGGCGGCCCCGGGGGCCCAGCAGTTTAGCACCACCTTCAGCCCGGGGCGTCATCCTGGGGTTCCGGGATCGAGTCCCACGTGGGGTTCCCTGCACGGAGCCTGCTTCTCCCTCTGCCTGTGTCTCTGCCTCTCTCTCTCTCTCTCTGTGTATCTGTCATGAATAAATAAATAAAACCTTTAAAAAAAAAAAACCCTCAAATCAAAATGAGGCATGATCAGTCACCGACCAGAGTCTACCTCCACAGCACCTGTCTTGTTTCCTGGCATGGTGACCTGCGGCCTTTATTGCCCAACACCCAGAGGCCAACACCCAGAGGCTAACACCTCTGCCCTCTCACTAGATCTGTCTCCAAATCCATCAGTGCACTGCAACCCGGACTCACTGACCACGGGGCTTATAGGGGCAGGGGGGAAGTTCCAGGCGGAGAGCGCCACTGATGATGATAACGACCACTTCCGTATTCCCAGATACAAGCAGCCAGAGCTGGGTGAAGGATTTTTTTAATTTGGCTTGGTTTTCCAACCAAGACACTCTCAAAGTTCATTGGTTTTTGAAGTGGAAGCATTTGATTTTCTAACAAACAAATAATTAGAAGCACGCAACTAGCAAGAACATGGAATTGAGGACGAAGGTCGGGACATGCGAAAATGTGGGGCTGGGAGGCAGCTGAGATCAGAAATGTCCAGGGATTCTTGGCATGGGAGCTCACACCAGCAGGCCAGGCACTCTCTTCCCAGGGTGTCTCTAGGGGAAATCACCCATCGATCCTAGGACACACGCCTTCTAGGACCAATCCCTTACCTCAGAACAGCCTCTGCCTCAAATTCCTGCTTGTGCTTTAATGTTTAAATTATTAAATGCATTAATGTATTTACATTATTCAAGTCTTATGTGCATTTTTCTGAGATAATTTATGTATAAGAGTTTGAATGTCCATGACTGTTAATGTCTACAACCCTTCCTGTTCATTATTGATCCTGGAAGAAAAAAAAAAAAGTCAGAGTTTTAATGCCCTATTTTTAATGTATTAAGAGTCTGAATAAGTGCATTCTCTTTTTTCTTTTGTAATTTCATAATTTAAGCAGTGCATTTATTAAACTGACACAGTATGAATTGTGGTGAAGCCTGGCACGGCTCCACGCTGCCGGAGCAGCCAGCTGGAGGAGCGCGCCCGGCTCTTCTGAGACCAGGCGGCAGCTTGGCGCTCAGCACACTTGCCACCTCCACAAGGTCCAGGACGGGCTGCAGGCACTCACCAAATTTAGGCTGTGTAAGGGGATTTCCCTTCCTCTGTTTTAAAGTTCTTGCTCAAACCCTCTCTCCTTGTTCAATAAGGGTTTCCAGAATGCTGTTAAGCTGCCTCTTTTTATCAAGGCGGAACTTCTCTGCTCATGGGAAGTCCTCATCCTGTGTACTCCGGCTGGTATCCAAACTGGCCATGAGCACACGGTTTTCAAGAACAATAAAAATGCCAGGGCTTGGCAGAGCAAAAACAAGCAAACGAAACCACTGTCTTTAGAACAGGGCCTCAAAATGCAGACAAACCTCTCAGAGACAACACCTCCAACTTGAGCAGAACTTCTTTCTTTCAAGATCTAGTTTCCCCAGCAGAAAAGCTGTCTTTCAACTGCAGTCAACAGAGCGCGACAGTGACACCCAATGGCCTGTTAGCTCAGTCCCAACTGAGCATTCCCCATGGCGTTCCCAGAGGCGGGTCTCAGGCCCAGAGTTCCTGCGTGAACACGGAAGCTCCAAAGAAAATCAGGTATTAGCTAATCATCAAGAAACTGAATGCTAATGGACAAATTTCCCCCTGCTCCACAGAGTACCTACACACACTGCATGGAGTAATACATGAGTGTGCAAATGGCCCAGCAGAATGCACATCAGTACAGCCTCTGGCAGGGGATGCAAGCACACGTGCATGCGCGTACACACAGATGCACAACACATGGACTCGGCCACGCTGTGTGAGCCAGCCTGAAGTCGGAGAAAGGATGCCAGAAGTTGTTCTCTGCTGTTTCTAATGTCATACGAGTACACGCTTACGATACGTGTATGTTACATGTGTTTTTAATATATCTTCTCCCTTTCTTTTTTTTTTTTTTTTTCTATTTTTCCTCCTGTTTCCTTCTTTTCTTTTTTGGCTACTCATTACCATTCTTTAACTGTTACAATTTATATCAGCATATAATGTTAAATAATTACAGGGAGCAGAGCTCACTCTAGTGAGGATATAAACGCGCTGTGGGAATCTACAGATTTAAACAAATAACACTCACAGCAGGGGGTGAGCGGATGAATTAGCATTAATATCCTGCCTGGGAGATCCCAGTGCACTGGTACTGCTTAAATACAGATCTTTTCTGGAACAGTCAATATGACAGCTCCCGGCAATACGGCCCCTTTCCCTTTCCCAGTCAATATAGCAGCCAGTGAAAATAGAAACGTCCCTGTAGCAATCAATATAGCAGCCAGCTAAAATAAACCCTTCCCTTTTAAGGGCTATATAATAGTCAGCTAAATGGAAGAATTGGCACCCCTGCTGGATAGCTCAGCAGAGAAGCCATGAGCACTAAATGATCCTTCTGCTTCTCAAACAGGCCCTGCCCAGGAAGGGAGAAAACATCCATAGGTAGGGAATCCGGGGGGAACCTGCAACGGACACTTGGCAGGCTGCTCCTGGTCCCAAGGAGTAACGTCCAGGTCATACACAGGCTTCGGGGCACTTCTCGTTGAGGTTTAATTAAAATGGCCAGCAACTCTAGAATCTTTGCTCAAATGGTCACCTGGAACAGGGGAACATTTGTCTCCAGTGGGGAGTTAGAGGATCTTGATGTGAACCCAGGGCCCCTCTCCCTGCCCCTACCTGCCGGCTCCATTCTGCCCTGCTCCCACCCTGCTCCCACCCTAGCCCCAGTAGGGAAGAGTATTAAGTTAACAGCCTGTGGTTTTCTGTTTTCCAGCAGCAGGGATGGCGGTTGTGTCAGAATCAGACATCCAGCCAAGTGGGTGAGAAACAGCATTCTACGTTGAATGCTGCCCAGCAGATAGATACACAGAACTCATTTTTAAAACTCACAGTCATCAATTTACTAAACATTTTAACAATACCCTATCCCTCCGCCCCCTCCCCCCCGCACCCGCCACCGCCCCCCCCTGATTCACTTGGAAAACACTCTCCTTCCTTGGAGACATATAGGAAAGAAGTTGAATCATAAGAGAATTCAGAGGATGGCTCGCTCTGAAGGCCAAAACAGACCAAAAGCCTTTAAAAGAAGAAAAAGAAAAACAACAAGGAGTATCCGATTAAGAGAGATTCCTGTATGTTTGAAGTTCTTGCTCTTTTTAACTCTAACTAGCTACTTCTAAAATTAGTTCAGTTGGATTTATGGATTTGACAAACGTGGCAGAGAACCACTGACACCAGTACAGGCTTCCAACCGACACTCCTGAAGTTAATGCCGGGATTGTGTTATGCCTCAAAGCAGATGAACATCAGGGACCCACCCCACCTTCATTAAAATTCCACAATCTGTCTGCCATCCTTTGGGGAAATCCACTGAGGGTCCCTGTTTCCCTGGCCAGGTGTTTAACACCCAGTGATGCTCATGTCATCAATCAGGTGACTCAGTCAAGTGCCGCAGTGTCAGAAACTGCCGGAAAAAAAGATCCTGCAAGTCCTGGTTTAAGCGCTCAAGTCCTTAAAATTTTAGATCCCAATATCCCACCTGAGCTGTAAGACTCAGCAGGTGCTCTTTACTTCAGGAACTCCAGTTAAATAACATCTCAGAGTGGAAGAGGTCGGCATGCTTGCTCCAGGCCCTCTTACGGAATCAGCACTTTGCTGAGGCAGACCGGCGCTTGGTCCTCCAGTCCATCCTGGGGAATCCTAGTGCCCTCACCTCCATTGCAGCAGCCACAAAGGCAAGAGATGGATGCATGGGGAGACCTGGGACACACCCACAACTGTGCAAAACGTAGACGCACAAAAGGTGAGTAGCTGTTATGGTCCAACATGGCACTTAGCTTTTAGAGCTGCCACCGACGAATACTTTACAAACTCTGATGTTCATGGACGTTTGCTTCCAAGTCTAAGCCCCACACAAAAACTTGAGGGTGTAGACTCTCAATCAGGTGGCTGGAGAGAGCTCACCAAGATGTTAGCACAGGCTGCTCGGACGCAGATGCCATGACAGTCCTCAAAAGGCAGAGGGGAGGCAGGGAGAAAGGGAAAGAGAGAGGGTAATGAAAGAGAAATGAAGTATGAAAGGGAAGGAGAAAGGAGAGGCATGAGAGAAAAGATGAGAGATAACACAAAAGGAAACAAAATGAAAAAGAAAGACAAAAAGCCCACTTTGGCATTTACAGTTTAAAGCTTTCAGGGCATTTTACGAAATGACAGTTGCAATAAAACAAACAGAACGGTGAGTCATCTGGTTTCCAACTTCTGAGTCAAAAGGGGCTGTTTCTAGACAAACTGCAAAGCAGCTCTGCTGCCTGCACACTTACGATGCCTATCACGGCGACAGAACAGGATGTGGAGAGAGGACAGGGAGGTGGGAGTGAGCGCTGTCTTTGCTGGTCCCAGTGTCACTACGAATAAAGACTGTCAAGATTTAAACCATAATAATGGAAAGGCTATAAAGGTCTCAGCTATAATGTTTCCTCTGATGTTCCCTGTCATAAAATGCCCGCTTTATGTTGCTTACGTGGCAATGATACACTACACACCCGCGTACGTAGGCACCAGTGGGAACCTCACACCCTGAGTCCCCAGTCAGGAGCCAGGCAGCAGCTGTGCTCTCCAGCTCCCAGGCTCCTCATCACCATCTACCAGAGTGAGTATACGTACACACGCACACGCACACTTCACAAACATGTACTGAGCGCCTACTTCCTGCCCGGATCTGAGCTATAAGGATATCTGCCCATCCCATAGCGGGGTTAGCAAGATGCCTGGGTGCTGAATACCCAGGAGACAAACAAACGAAACATACCCTCTGCTTGGAAATATGACCATACAACATGGGGACTCCTAGGCTACGTCTGCACCTAACAACCTAACAGTGAAATGCAACTCTCTTCCTTCCTGTGTCTCCCATAATACAAATGAGATAAACACTCAAAAAGGGGGCTAAAGTGAGCACCCACTAAGACTTGCCTTCACTTGGACTCAGCAGACAAAACTACAGAAAACCACTAATTTTGAGAGCATCTTTTATCTGCAGCCTGCCACCTAACCTTTCTAGGCCTACAGGGAACCGCAAAGAAAAACAGAAACAAAACCTATGTTGATACTTCATAGACATAACAAAGAGGCAGGAACCAAGCAAGAACAAGATGGACGTGAGAACCACACACACGGGGATAAATGAAAAGGATGTTGACATCTGTAAATCAGGGAGACCGTGCGTGGCAATTAGGAGAGCCAAGGTACAAAATTAGGAAAGGACTGATCCAGTCAAGCCCGGCCCAGTGGCAGATACAGAGTGATAACTCACATTTGCTAGGTGGGCAGCCAGTGCCAACCACAAACCATCACTGGGCTGTCTTCCCTGTTGATCTATAATTGGCGAGTCTGTGATAGAGCTACCAATTATCTTTAGGCCCCCTGTATTTAGTTCACAGACAAAGGGAAGCAGGAGAGACCAGTTAGTAATGAGTAAGTAATGGCCACTAAAATACATTGTATTTTACGGAGTTGCTTCGGCAGGAAAAGCCACTCAGAAAATAAAAAGTGAAAGAATAAAATAAGCTAGAGAAACTCAATTTTCTTCTCCCTTCCTCCCAAAGCCACACTTAGGATAAAATGAGGTTTGTGCAGGTTAATCCTTATGAGGTAAGAAAAAAATGATTAAATACATTAAAAAAATCAATTGTACATTAAACCAAATCCAGGAACTGCAAAAACAAACACCACAGCGTTCCTGCAGCCAGTTAGCTCTGCGGGGGCTGGCCAGTGGGGGATCCCCCACCTGATGGAGCTCCTCTCCTCCACCCCCCCTCCCAGGTCCTGGAAGATACGAAGAAAGGGGAGAGAATGGAGCTGGGGGCGGGAGGAGGGGGGCGGCAGCCAGGGGGAGGGCTCCCCATCTGGATTTCACTGGAATAAAGTTATTTTCTAGACATTACGAAGAAAGAAAAATGTTGTATCAATGGGGCTCTGGAGGCCAGGCTGAATTCTTCAAAAATCCAATAGAAATAACAATAATAATAATTATAATCGTTTGATAAACAGAAGTTATAAACCACTTCACTGTCAAAACGACCTGCCACTACTTCTAGTTATTTCTTCTGTTCATTAGCAGATTCTATTAACTGCCATTTTTCAGAGAGACAACAGAGAGAGCTGGAGAGGTGAGGTGAAGAGGCATGCCTTTGTCTTTGAGGAAAGCAACTCTCAGAGCTGCAGTGGAAACTCCCACCCGTCCCCCGTGCTCTGGGGTCTGCAGATGAAAGCCCCGCAAGCCTGCAGAGCCCCGAGAGCGGCCATCAGTCACGGGCTCCTCCCACAGTGGAGCCGGGGCTGAGAATTCTTAGCTAATCCTGAATAAACCTCCCAGGGCTGAAATGTCGTGGCCAATTTGCTTCTCGTGCCTACTGCAACCATCCGGTTCTGCCTGCAGCCAGGCCTTCCCCTTCCGTCACTCGCCGGAGCCACAGAGCTGGAAGGAGATCTGAGAGCCAGGGCCCTGGTGAAACGTGGGCTTGTGGGAAGGTGGGTGCCAGCCTCTCACTTCAACAAGGCACAAGCTGGCCACGTGTCAGGCTTGGGCCCCAAAGTCTAAAAGAACTGGCAAATCCAAAGTCCCCCCTTCCATATGCTCCCAAAGTGCGTCATTTAGAATCCAAAACACACCTCTGCAAACCCAGGTTGGGGTGGGGCAGGGAAGGGGAGGGGGGGCAAGGGAAGCGCCCAAAGGAAGAACAGGTAATTGAGCATATGACAGTCGTGTTCCCGACAGAGTAAAGACACGTGCCCACAGGGGAAGATTTCAAAACATCTACACATTATTCAAGTGGGTTATCAATGGCAACAAGTAAGATCTGACAAAAAGATTTTACTCTTAAAGACATCTCTGCGGCTCTTATCTTCAAAGCAAAGTGAACTCTGCTGCAAACTCTGACAGTGAGGGATTTATGGATGCTGATGGGGACGCAGATAAAGAGTCTACCTGAGGGGGGCAGAGAAAGCAGGGATGGAATATCCCGGATCCTGCAGTTTCTTTACTTAATGTGGGTTCAGGTGACTCCCTGAAGACCTGCACAGCCCAGCACCACGTCAAGAGCCAGAGTCAAAAGCAAACCGCTGGGCTGTGGAACTTCTCCTCCGCCAGCAGGAGGTAAAATAACAAGCAGCTGCTGCCCCCTAGAAGCTACCGGGGGACACAGCACCTTGCTCTAGAGACACAGATGAAAAGATCCTATTATCTCGCCTCGATCCCTTAACCTGTCATTAGTGAGGTACATGGGTGCAGACGCCTCCTCCAGCACGAGGAGGCCCACATCACCTGTGATAAATTAATAGGTGCCTTTTCAACAGCTAAGATGCATACAAAAGACTGCAACCAGGGAGTGCGCACGAAGGCAACAGCTTCCGAGGCAGCACAGACTCACCAGGCAGCCCCCGAACAGAGCGGAGCCAAAGCCCCCCTTGAGCGCCCTGGCTCCAAGCGGAGGCGAGCTCACAGCAGGCTGTCCCCGCCCGTGACGCCCAGGACAGCTGGGCTGTATGCACTCGTGAGGTTAAATTCCAGTCCCACCCCTTGCAAACTGCAGGAACTGGAAGGCCCGGGCTGGCTTCCTCACTGTAAACTGAGGAAAAGAGAGTAGTTCTTGCCGGTTTGTTAGGATGAAACAAGCTGACAAACATAAAGAAACCAGCACCAAGGCCAGCAAAACGCACGGGAGCAGCCCTCCTGACCTAGGTCATCAGAGCCTGTAATTGGTCAGTTAATCGAAAAATCAGTTAAAGCCGGGAATCATTAAAAATGGAGCCTACTCTGCATACCTTAAACAATTTACTTTAACTTAAAACCTATAAACGTACAGTCATTTGCTAATTTTCTGATGTGGAGCCAAGACCTTTTCTTTGAGTGTGGGCCCACAGACTGAAGTTCCCAGACGTCTTTCTTGCATAAACCCCACCCATGACACACCCTTCACAATTTCTAAAGCAAAGTGAGAACTTAAAGACACCAGTAATGCAAATCAAAGTACTGAATACCTCTAGATTTTTATGATCTTCCTCTAGTTTAACTGTCATCTTGCTCACACCTGAAAAGACCTTCTATTTGCAATTTACATTTACCAAAGCTTTCCACTTAGCTTTCACAGAACCCTCTTTTCCCATTTATGTTCATAAAACACTATTTGTAGCTCCCTCCGTTCATGTTTGTATTTCACCTGTTTACAGCATATTTAACAAAACTGCCCCATTCACTAACAAAACACAATTGGTACACACAGGTTCGGGGCAAGCCGACAACCTCTTGGCCTGCAGAACAGGGGTGAGCGCACCCAGCCGGGGAGCCATCGGGCCGTCATTGCGCCCGGGGCCTCCCGGAGCGGCTTCCGGTGCCCTACCGCGGGTCAGTCGCTTCGAGGAGTGCGTCTAGGGTGAGATCTTGACACTTTAAAAAAATATGTATTTACTGATGCTGCCGCTTCATGTGACAAGAGGTCTGAAATAACTCCCGGAAATACACACAAGCCAAAAGGACACAGCAAAAATAAGTAGGAGGAAGGGGAAGAAAAGACGTTTAATACATGTTGTCTACTTTCTCCCCTTCTCCATCCAAATGCAGTGCCGTGTGGGAAAACTAAACAATTTATAAAAATAATCAATCTGTGTGCCCGATCCTGTCAGCAGCTCCTCCCCACAAGGCTGGAGAAGGCTGCCCTGCCCCACAGACCCTCTTGCTCTGGCCAACGGGAGCCACAGCAGACAGAGGGAGACGGAGACAGAGACAGAGAGGGAGGAGGAGAGACAGAGGAGAGGTACAGAGACAGAGAAAGGCCTCTTGACGGACACTGCTGGGTGAAGGGTGGGACTGCCGACCCAGAGCGCCACCCCACAGACTCAGGAAGCACACACAGGCCCCTGTGCCACCGGGGACACGACTAAGGCAAGAAGTCACAAAGGTGACAGCACGTCTTTTTCTCGACAGGGGCAATTTATCCGATCCACTGGGGGCTCTGAGTTAGCTCCTCTGTGACTCTGAGCGTCAGAGAGTGCCCCCGGGTAGATTTACCTCAAGAATCACTCAGTGTCGGCCCCGTCTCTAGACTGCTCAGACAAACTCATAATGGCAGGGAGAAGATTTGTGGAGCAACAAGCATAAATCTTGGTTATAACTATAAACCATAAAAGAAAGGAGAGCTGGGAGGGAAGAAGGCAGGGCGGCGAACACATCCTCCTGCAAAGCACCACTTCATCTTCCTGCGGCTTCTCCTAGCACAGAAGTGGGATTAACTACAAGATCGTATTTTTCAAACCCAAATTGGTCTGCATAGTTTGAGAATGCGCGAAAATATTTCAACTGAAATTTTCCTGGAAAACATCGGGCACCTAGCTGCCCTCCGTACATCAGGCCATCCAGGGCTTCTCAAGCCAGGGGCTCGGGGGAGGTTTACGGAGTTTGCCACAGGGAATACCCATCCTTTAGGTCGTGCTTTAAAAAAAAGCGACAACAAAAAACGCTTTTAAATGAAAAGTCTTTCAAATAAGATAACAGTTGATTTTAAGCAAAAGAAAAACCTTTGACCATCCCTCGGCCCAAGTAAGAGCTTCCTTTACACCCTCCTCAGCAATGACTAAGGGCGCCTGAAGAACTCGGAGACCATCTCCAGGAGACCGGGAGCAACCTCAGCCTCTCCTTCTGGAAGAATGATGCGGGTGACAGGATTACAGACCGAATTCGCCCAATCTCTGTGCAACTCCGCAAGAGCACACGGGTGCTCGGCTCCTCGGTCCTGGTTCTCTAAGTCGGGACGCTTGCCTGCTCGGCTGTCCGGCAGTCAGGGCCTCTGACTGCAGGAACTGTAACAAATAGCAAGTATTACTATGAAAGCCAGTAACCCAAAGGATAAACAAAGCTCAGTAACTATTTCAAATTCCATTTCCCTAATTATTACTCCTCTGAGTTTCGATTCATCTAATAATTATTTGTAAAAGGATACCTCACAACTGAAGAAAACCACCTCTTCACTGGCCTGAAAGAGGAAAGAACTTAAAGGGCCCCACCTAGTCTAATTCAATAAACCTCCTCTAGAACAGGAAGGACGAAGTAGGGAGAGACAGTAATTTCAAAATCAGTAAGTGGCCTAGAGATTTGGGCCAGAGCCCAAATGAGGCTTTTCTCAAGTTCATCCAGCTCCCAGGACTCTCATCGGCTTCCTCCCCGCCATGACCTGCAGGACTCTCTGGCACCCTCCCCACAAGGGGTGTCAGTGTTCAAAGAGTAGCATTTTCATCACTGAAGGATTTCCACCATTGATGAGAGTGGGGAAGGAGGAAAGCCAACCACCTTCCCCATCCGAACGGCACCAGGCCACAGGCCTGCTCCCAAGACAGAGGCGTCATCAGAGGGGTGTCCCGCCAGCCCCGCCCGATAGCTGTCTACCCAGATTTCAGTCCCAAGTTTCTCACCAGCAGTCGTGGTGTTCCCCACCCCACCCCTGTCATGTGCTGCTAACAATCGTTTACCAAAATTTGCACAGGATTCGCTTTTTAAAAATAAGTAGAGCAGATTTAGGGTTATCCCTATAATGTCACCCCCACTCACCTGTATCCAGAGAGATGTCCCTGAGTGGGAATTACAGCTCACTTGAATAAACCTAAGTCAGCACAGGAATCAACCATGACAGAGTCTTACAATAATAATGCTTAATGCTTTAGATTTGTCATGTTTATTTATCTTTCCTGAAAACAAAAAAGACAATTTTCTGAAATTTTTAAATGGGCTAGTTTCATGAATACCCCTGTGCTTGTGAATGCACCTTCATGAATACAGTATTAAAATGAATTTAGGGCCACCTGGCTGCCTCAGTCCACAGAGCATGTGACCACTGATCTCGGGGTTGTGAGTTTGAGCCCCACGTCCAGTACACAGATTACTTAAAAATAAAATATTTTTTAAAAATTCATTTTATTTCTCTACCAATTGCTTTGAAGTTCAGGAAATTTATGTATTATATGTTCTATATATGCACATAGACATACCACATATGCACATGACTCTACACAAAGAAATGGGTTGAGCACATGAATGACAATCTCCTTCAGAGATTTCTGGTGGGGACAAAGCATGAGAGGCACCTGTCCCCAATGAGCCCGCCAGCAAGAACAACTGAAGTACTCCAGCCATAAAAGATAGAAATACAGGGTGAGTGCCAGGAATCCACTGGAGAGGGCTCTAGGAGACAGCCAACTAGCTATAGGTATTCTTAAAGAGCTCGCAGGCTAACTCCCTGAATTCATCAAGATATTAATGGCCTTTTGATTCCCAGCCTTTGTTAACTGACTTAAAAACCAAAGAGAAAATCTTCAGTGTTCCAGGCATAATGTGGATGAGCTCCCCAAGAAGAACTGGGATCAGATCCATGATGCAGGACCCCCTAGGCAAGGTTCTGTGAGCCTCAGGGAGAAGTCAGAGGCCACAGGATACTTCTGTAGTTAGACAGCAAAGCTGACATATGGCCTGGCTCTGTGAGTGCAGAGCATCCTTATTTTTAAAATAGTTCAGCCTACTACAAATGATTAACCCTAGGGAAGATGATAAAGTAGAAATGACCATCATATTTTATAAAAATAAATTCACTGTAGTTTGGGAGTATTGGGATGGATACAGGGGAAAGATAAAAACCGAAACAGAACAAAAAAACTACACCTGTAAGTCAGAGGAAGAAAGAATGGCCGAAGACTCATTCATTAGGAAGAACTTGGTTTCAAAGAGCAAAAAGTCAAAATGCTAGTTTAACCCAAATCCATAAGCATTGAATAAAGTGGGCGGCCTGCAGTATTGCTGCATATGGAGGAACCTGTGTTGAAACCAGTGAGCAACGTGCAAATGAAACCTTATTTATTGCTCACTTCAAATAACCTAAACTCAGATGACTAAAAGGACTCTCAGATGGTTACTTAACCGTGGTTTCTGAATCCCAGCAAGACAGAGCCCGAGTTATCATGCAAACTACCGCCTACCCACTCTTTTTTTAAGATTATTTATTTATTTATTTATTTGAGAGAAGAGAAAAAGAGCACAAGCAGTGGGGAAGGGCAGAGGGAGAGGGAGAAGCAGACTCCCTGCTGAGCAAGGAGCCCAATATGAGGCTCGAGCCCGGGACCCTGAGATCATGACCCAAGCCGAAGGCAGATGCTTAACCAACAGAGCCACTCTGGCACACCCCCACCCCACCCCCATCCACCCATTTAAAGACCCACCGGCCAAGTGGGGCTTGATCCTGGGTGAGTGGTGCAGGGACTTGACCCAGGGCCCAAGCACATGCCTACACAGGGGATGAGGGGCACCTGGGTGGCTCAGACGGTTGAGTGTCTGCCTTTGGCTCAGGTCCTTGGATCTCAGGGTCCTTGGATTGAGCCCCACATTGAGCTCCTTGCTCAGTGGGGAGTCTGCTGTCTGCCTGTCCCTCTCCCTGTGCCCCTCCCACCACTCATGCTCTCTTTCTCACTCTCTGTCTCAAATAAATAAATAAAATCTTTTTTTAAAAAAGAAAACTCAGGTCTGAGAGAATTTACAAGTTTTCAACAAGTATGGGGAGGGGGTGGAGGTCAATACTCCGGAGGACTGTCAAAACTCCTTGAGGCTAACCTCAGGGAAGAAAGTATAAAGAAGGAAAAAGCAATTGGCCATTTTAACTTTGGCACAGTTTTATCATCAATAATAAAGGAATTTCAACTGGGAGTTTACAGAACTTATCAAGACCGGTCTGTTCAACAATCTCCAGCCCTGAGGGCATTACAACATTATAGAGCAACTATCTCACTAATATGGCCAAGGTTGCCCAGGTGGTTTTTTTCATGGCGGGGAGGAGACTGAAGGGTGAGAGAAGGTAACATGCAGTCACTACATGGGTGGAACCAGAAAGGGGGTGGCTAAAAACACCAACGTATTGTTTCGAGACTTCAAGACGATACTCCTCAACAACAAAATCACAAGACTGTTCTTCTGGTCTGGAGAGCAGAAATGAAAATCAGGCCCTCCTTCTCTGACAGATAAAGCAAAAAACTAATGCTAACCCCCGAACATCACCGTCCATGTCATCGGCATTGTACTGGCTATTCCATGGAGCCTCTTCTGTCATAACTCACCTTTCCAATAAAGGGAAAAATTACTCCAAAGTGATCATCTAGTTAAGGAGACCAAGAATAAGGTTATATGCCTTCAGTATCCTATGCTTAGCCCTTTTAGTGTAGACAGCAGGCAGCTTCCACGACAGAATTTGGCAGGGGCGATCCCGGTGGCTCAGCGGTTTAGCTCCGCCTTCCACCCAAGGTGTGATCCTGGGGTCCCGGGATCAAGTCCTGCATCAGGCTTCCTGCATGGAGCCTGCTTCTCCCTCTGCCTGTGTCTCTGCTCACAACAACGCCCCCCCCCCCCCCGCCTCAAATCTGTGTGTCTCATGAATAAATAAATAAAACCTTAAAAAAAATTTTTTTTGTGGAAAATACGCTCTCAGTTAAAAACAAGAGTGAAAGACACTTAACAGGATGTCCCCCCAACACTTGAAAATCCTATTCCTCAGGACCCGGCTTCAAGTTTCAGAAAAAAAAATCCCTAAGTATACCCCAGGCAGATCTCATCCTTCTCTGAATAATGAGGGCTCTTATACTCCCAGCCAGGCAATTCTGCACCAAATTATATGCGATTTTGTACTGTTTGCTAAAATTATATATGGTCTTGTGCTGTCTGCTAATTGTTTCATGTGTACAAATGCCTTTTCTTCCCCCAATAAAATGCATAAATTACTTACGAAGAAGGCTTAATTTTATTCTTCAATTGTCTGTTCTCCCTGAGCATGCAAGAGCCCACAAATGTGCATGCCTAAGAAAGTTCCCCTAGGGAAGGTGGACTCGGATAGAGGACTGTGGACTTTCTCTGGGGGACGGATACCACCCCATCCCTTTGCCAGCATCCTGTGACTCTCATCCAACCTACTGCCAGCTCAAAGTCCTGTGCTCCCACCTGCCATGAGTCCTCACAAGTCCAGAAGGGGCCCCGCTGCCTGGCACCCTCCCACCACCACTCTTGAGAGGCAGAAGTAGCTCACACAAGACCATACAGCTCGGCTGGTGCCCTCATTTAATCAGGCTGCTGTGAATGGTTGGCCAAAAGCAATAAGAGCATGACTGAGAGACTGTGGGAGTTTAATATAAAAAAATTAATAAAAAAAAAGAAGGGAAGGAGAAAGGGTCCACCTTTTAATAGGGCCCTAATTACCCAACTCATAGGATCAGCCCAAATGAGATGGGAGTTTATTTCGGGGTTTTTTTTTTAATTATTGTTTTTTTTTATATATATATAAATTGCTGCTATGTGTTTTCTTTCCTCTGAGCAATTATGTAGCAAGTACGTAAAGAGGGGAAAAATATTAATTAAATATAAGGTAATTGTAGAGTTGGCCTGGAGAGAATGAGTCTGAACTCTGGACGATCACAGGCTACTAGGGTTTGAAGACTGCTCAGGGCCTCCCAGAAAAGAAAGAAATGAACATACAACCAAACAACAAGCAGATGCGGAGTACAGCAGGAAAAGAACAGCATCCAGAAATGTGAGCAGAGCAAAGGGGCTGGCTGCAGGGCTCCAAACATCCAGAATTCAGCAAGGCTGCCGTTGCCTATGGGTCATTGCTAGAAAGAACCCCCAAGAGTTTACCCAATCATGCTGCAAAAGGAGGACCGGCCAGCTCTGCCGGTGATCAATAGTTAAGTCAGTAGATAAAAATGTAAAAGGAGACCATGGAGGGAAAGGGCAGAGAACTACAGCATTCAGTTTGGACTTGAGTCCAAAACCAACCACAATTCCAGCCTGCGGGGCACTAGCAGACCCCAGGGGCACATTCCAGCTCCCTAGCTAAGGCCCTGGCAAAGCAAAGCCTTTCTGAAGCCTCTGGCTCTCCTACCACCCTGACCTCCAGGACAAACCCAGGTAATACCAAGAGAAAAACGAAGCCACTGTGGGGCGTGGTGGGAAGGGAGCCGGACTTAGTAACACATGGTAACAGCGGGTGTCACGGAAGACAACAGCGCTTCCCAACAGGGCTTGCATCACCCTGGTCTTTCTACAGCTCAGCCAAGTCCAACTCACCTTCATCTTGGGAAGCCCGGGTACAGGCTAGAATTCAGGCCTGTTTATGCCAGCTAAGGACCTCACATCACCTCCTCCCACTACTGCCAGAGAACCAGGCCTGGGAAACCAAAGCTGGGCGGTGCATCCCGAAGCTGGCTATCACCATTCAAACAAAGACAAAGTTCTAAAAGCTGGCCCTTCATAAATTTATCTGATGGGTGCAGAGCAAGTCTTACTACCCAACGAACAGGATTTGCAGCAGTCCCTGAAATGCAAGCTAGGATGAAAATAGGGGGCACTGGCAGGGACAGGGGCTCAAACCACCAAAGCAAAAGCAACTCGTGAAGAAAGTTACCCTCAGTACTCAGGAGGCTGCCTCCCTGTCAATACTATAAGTAGATAATGTTGGTAGTGAGCATCACAAATTACTGGCCAGGCCAAAAAGAACTCCCTGCCTTACCTGCCCCTCAAAGGCCACCTGACAGTGCTCTCACCCTGAAGGGTAGGATTGACTTGATTAGACAATCAAGTAGCAACTTGGTCCCAACTCCACCTCCAAAGGGTTCAGGCACCCCACTGATTAATACCGATCAGCAATAAACAAAGTGGCGCATCACACCCTGGGCTAGATGCTTTCTGTTCAGAAAAGACCAGGCTTTACTAAGGAGGGAGCCCACTAACTCCAGCAGGCCAGAAAAGAAGTCAGAAGTCAAAGGTCACTAAGTTAGTCTCCACACAGCAACTACTTTTGAAGAGAGACTAATGATGCAAAACTATAGGATCCTTGGGTTTCTCCACACTCACACAGTATTTTAGCGATTAGAAAATGACACTATATATCTTGAGTACTTACCAGAGGCTCTCGAGGCACCACATTTTCGCTTCCTGGAGTAGAGCTTGGCTGCACAGAAAAACAGAAACAAAAATAAGATCACAGTGCCACCCAATGGACATCAAAAAAACAAAGATACTCGTTTCTGAAGCCTCACAACATCTATTCCTCCTGGTGGTGAGAGCACCAGCTTCTCAGACTGCGGAGCGTGCCACGGTGGGCTGCCTGTAAGAAGGAGCCCGCCCGTGGGGTCTGAACTTGCCAGTGAATGTGAAGAGACTGCTGCTGGGTTCACTGCCACAGCACCTCCAGAAGGCTAGGTTTGGCTTAGGAGGGCCCAAGATCAGCAGCCAAGCAGCAAGGGCCGGGGTCCATCACAAGATCCACGGAATGGCAAAATCCAGAGGAAAGGCTGCAAGAGAGAAAAACTTCCCTTTTGCATCATCTTCCCACCAAACTGATGGGAGAAAAGCAGAGCCGAAGTGGAGAACCGGATCCAGCCACAAGGGGGCCCCAGGTGCCCACTCTCAGGATTTTCTCCAGGCATCTACTAGGAGCCAGGAAGCAAAGAAACTGGCCACTGGTTCCTACTTATCACCTGTCGCTGAGGACATGGAATCCCAGCAGTAAAGCAGCTTGAATCTGCTGTGTAAATAAGCCAGCGATGGGCCCACGGACCAAGCAGGCAGGGAGCATGCTGCCCGCTCGCCTGGCTCCAGTCTGTTACCCTCTCCTCTCTCTGCATCTTACATTTGCCTTCAACCCTTGGCTGATGGCCTCCGGGGGGCTCAGTGGCTGAGCGTCTGCCTTCGGCTAAGGTTGTAACCCCGGGGTCCTGGGATCGAGTCCCACGTCGGGCTCCCCGCACAGAGCCTGCTTCTCCCTCTGCCTGGGTCTCTGCCTCCTCTCTCTCCGTGTCTCCCATGAAGAGATAAAATTAAAACAAAACAAAACAAAAAACCCTTTGGCTGATGATCTGACCACTTAGAGAAAAGGGAGAGACTGAGACAGACTAGGAGGAAACTCACAAATCTCCAAAAGAATAAAACAAGCAGTTTGAGAGAATTAGGATTAGTTTATTGTTACTGATGTCCAAGCCAATCTCCAATCATCTACAGATAATATCCAGACAAGTGCAGCTAATCTGTGGGTCTCGAGAGCCAGCCTCCAGCCTCCATATTCCTCCCAGCTCGTTCAGATGGCAAGTGTCAGGCCTCCTGGTGGGGGAGGGGGAGGCAAAGAAGGTGGGAGAGGAAAGAGTCCAGGCCACAGAGAGGCCCCAAAGATCTCCCCACACCCCGTTGCCTTACGGCTGGCACACAGCGCAGTGGCCAGGCCTCTGCTGGGAGCACTCTATCTCCCCATTCAAAGACCCAGGACGAGGTCAGCCCACAGGAAACCAAGTGGAAAGTCTTAGGGAATCTGAGCTTGCATTCCCAGCCTCCCCCCCTCCCCCCGCCCTGTCCTGCTTGCTCCCTCCCCAGGCTCCCTGCAGCAGCAGCAGCAGCAGCAGCAGCAGCAGCGACAACCTCTCCCATTCAGATCTCTGACCCAGTCCCCTCGGGGTTCTACATCCAGCCACCTTCTGGCCTCCTCTGGACTCAAGTTCCTCCACAGATTCATCATCCTCTTCCTCGCCACACCTGTCCTCTTCCAATGTTCCCTGTCTGAGAGAATGGCACAGCCTTCCACCAAAACATACAAACCAGAGTCCAAAAGATCATTCTGGATAGCTCTTTCTCCCCCACTCACCAGAGCTAACACACGATCAATCCTGCCAACACTCCTTCCTAAATACCCATGGAATCGTCCGCCCACTTCTCTCCACCTCCACTGCCATTGCCATCACTTGGGTCAAAGTTTCCAAAATCTCCTGCCTGGACCACTGCCAAAGCCTCTGCATGGGTCCCTCCACATCCATGCCGGGCTCTCTTCTAACTCACTTCCCACACCGCAAACAGACTATCACTTCAAAATGGCAATAATCAGATCTCGCCTCACCCACCCGGTAAACAACCCCAAAAGCTCTAATACAGAAAACCCTCTCGGTGTGGCTGCGAGGCCTCGTGTCCACTGACCGCAACCCAGGTCTCTGTGAACCACACTGCCCATCTCCACCCCCAGGACGCACAGGCCTCTGCACAGGCTGTCCCTGCCCCGCCACCCCCCCCCCCCCAGTTTGACTCGTCCTTCATTTCAGCTTCGTCACCTCGTTGGGGAAGCACTTCTTCTCTGACATCCACGACAGGGTGAACCCTCTCAATTACATCCTAACACCAGCCACCTCTTTCAAGGACTGAGCAGAACTGCACCTTTACTTGTGTCTGTGTCCCTCACTGGACTGCGAACTCCACAGGGGCAGAAACTGTGCTGCTGGGATCCCTGGGTGGCGCAGCGGTTTGGCGCCTGCCTTTGGCCCAGGGCGCGATCCTGGAGACCCGGGATCGAATCCCATATCGGGCTCCCTGCATGGAGCCTGCTTCTCCCTCTGCCTATGTCTCTGCCTCTCTCTCTCTCTGTGTGTGACTATCATGAATAAATAAATAAAATCTTTAAAAAAAAAAAAAAAAAAGAAACTGTGCTGCTTACTGTGTCCCTGGGGCTCATGCAGGCACACACTAGGCTTCCAAGGTATTTGCTTAATGAATGAAAGGAAAAAAAACAAAAAAACAAAACAAAAAACAATGGTTCTTACTCAACTGAATGGATGACAGACCCAACGTCATTATCTTCCTGAGGGCTCTACTTGGCAAATAACGAAATGCTAACATTTATTTAGTTCTTATTTAATTCTACAATGTCTGGAAATCATTGCTGATGAGAAACTGAGGCAAAGGAGGTTAAATAATGTGCCCATGATGACTCAGTCAGTAACTGGGACTAAAGGGATTTGAAACATTCTACTTAAAATCATCGAGTTTTGTCCAGACCGCATTTCATGAAGCTACACTCTTAATGCAACCCCCCAAATAATAATGTGGGTTATTTGACTTAAATCTAACCCAAACAGCTTTAATATTTAGGCAGCCTTCTTCTTGTTTAAATACAACTAATCACTAGGAATCATTATCACCAAGGAACTTCCTTTAAAATTAGTTCATCTCTTGAAGAGCTAGCATTTGGTGGAGGGCAAACAGTATTATGGTACTAACAATGCACCCTTTCATCATATACCCTTTTGTACCTTTTTAAACTGTGAGCTACAGAAGTGAACTCTGCTTGAAAAATAAATAAAATATTAAAATTTTTTAAAAGATGGGATGCCAGGGTGGCTCAGTGGTTGAGCATCTGCCTTTGGCTCAGATCATGACCCTGGGGTCCCGGGATCGAGTCCCCCACTGGGCTCCCCGCAGGGAGCCTGCTTCTCCCTCTGCCTGTGTCTCTGCCTCTCTCTGTGTGTGTGTGTCTCTCATGAATAAATAAATAAAATCTTTAAAATAAAATAAAATTTTTAAAAAGAAAGCTTCCCTCTCATTCCAACACTCCCCTCTTCCTAAGAGGACCCACCACTGATGCTGGTTCCTTATAGATTCTTCCAGGGATATTCAAAGTGTTTAAGAACCAAAACGGGGGCAGCCCGGGTGGCTCAGCAGTTTAGCGCCGCCTCCAGCCCAGAGCCTGATCCTGGAGACCCAGGATAGAGTCCCACGTCGGGCTCCCTGCATGGAGCCTGTTTCTCCCTCTGCCTGTGTCTCTGCCTCTCTCTCCCGCTCTGTGTCTCTCATGAATAAATAAATAAAATATTTAAAAAAAAAAAAAACGAAACGTGTGTGCATACCCCCATCAAGGAATGTGAATAGCGACACTCTCCAAATTCCTCAAGTCTTGACTTCCAGAGCCTTCATCAGCACACCAAAGCCAGGACTCCAGGCCCAAGTGTCAGGGCTACTAAAAAGAATAAGATTTCCCCATACCCTATTCAAACTCACAGAGCTACTAAGGTCTGTTAGACGGTATCAGTGAGCTCACAGAAGCCCTCACACCAATCTAGCAATTGCCTAAGCTGATTACATTTTTGATGATTCTCCAGCTCGTTTTGGAATACCTGCAGTCTAAAATGGACCATCCCCCATTTTTCATCTTAGTATTTTTAGAAAATAGTTTCTTGATGACCAAAACAGCCGTAATCTTAACTACTCTCCACACTGATTTCCTTGGTAATACCACCCAAAAGTCTTCATTGGATAACTAGTTTATTACCTATCTATCCCCACTGATTTTAAGCTCCTTAAAGGCAGGCACTTTACCATCTTACTGAAGGCCAATCTTCAGCACTTAAAATATCACTGGTACCCAATAAATATGATCTTAAGCTTCTTTTAACCAAAAAAGTTAAAACAAAGGAATCATGTCATATATAAACACACAAAGGAAGCAAGCAGAGAACCACAGCAGGACACGTGTTCACCCTTGGGACACTTCATCCACAACTTAACACAAACCTGGCCTACTCCCAGTGTTTTGGTCCAATGGTTCTCAACGCCAGGCCAGAATCACCTTGACACACACACACATCCCAGAGGAACATTTGAAAATGTGTGGAAGTGTTTCTGCTGTCACAATGACCAGGGAATCTCACTGGCACTTAGAAGGCAGGAGCCTGGGAGGCTCTATGTCCAGCACTGCATGCAATGAAGAACTGTCCCATCCAAACACCAACAGGACCCCTTGGGAGAATCCTGACCATTCTGCTTCCTTATGATGAGGAGGGGCACAGACTCCCATCTTTAACATGCAGCTCTAGGTGTCGCTTCAAAGAAGGGCAAAGGTCTAAGCAGCCACCTGCTTGTCAGAAGTTCAGTCCTCCCAGCACTTTCAGGCCTGTCGGTCTCACCAGCCCAGCTTTAATGACAGCCCAACAGTTCTCAAACACCTACCCCTGCATCGACCCCCTTTAAGTGGTCAAATCTATTTTCTGGCTTGAGACAAATCTCTACAAATTATATTCCACCTTGATCTTGGAAATTTTGACAGAGTGGTCTTGACTTTAATAATAATAATAGATAATAGTAAGGCTTAGAAATCACCAGCTGAGGCCCACTGCAAAGGTGTAAGAAACAGGCCCTAAGGCAATGCATCGTCAGGATCCTTAGGGGCAAGAATATAGAGAGCAGAAAAGAAGGGCAAGAATGTAAGACAGAAAAAAAAAAAAAAAAAAAGAATGTAAGACAGAGGGAAAAAAAAAAGACCCCAGTGACAGAGAGAAATGCTCCCAGTTTGACAGGCACAAATGTGCTCTCACTCCTGCCACCCAGGCTCTGACGTCCCTCAGCCAAAAGGTGCATCCCAGTGCTGACCCTGAGACGTGGCCAAGACCTGCTGCACACGTACCCCAGGCCCGAGGACCTGGCAGACCATCCAGGTCTAAGAGTGACCATCCCACACCTGCCACATGGCTGTGTAACTCTGGGTATGTCCTATGCCAGTCTGGCCTAGAGATCTTCGCAGAAAAGAACAAGGTTCAACTCAACAATTATTTTTTGAGAGGTCCTGGCACAGAGGCAAGTGCATGAAGTTTGGCAACAGTAACTGAGTGACTGTGGGTATACTGCTCAACCTCTCCGAACCTCCATCTCCCCATCCATGGGAGTAACGGGAATAATACCATCACCCCACACTCAGGGTGAGATAAGATGACAGAAGTTATATCCTAGCACTCCTCTGCTCAAAATCAACCAAGAGACTTCTGCTCTGTCTGTGATAGAGTAATTGGGACCAGATTTAACCTCCCACTGTGAACAATTAAAAACTAAACAAAATACATGACACCACTGTTTGTAGACATTGGACAACAGTGATTCCCGACAGAACAAAAACAAATGATATGAGCCCTAAGATCACTCTGCCTTTCTGCTGGGAGGCATGTTTCAGACCAAGAAGGGGGAGGTGGGGGTCCCAGCAGGGCATGGCAGGTGTCTTACTGAGCTGAGGAAACAGAGACTAGGGTTCAGGGAGGCTAAGGCAGCTAAAAGTTGCAGGACAGAGTTCCAGAGGAGAGGGCTACAAAGAACGAGAGCTCCAAAAATACACAGAGGTTCCCTTACATCTTTGCTGCATATTAAAAGTGTACGCTCACAGAGTGAAACTCTACAAGGCTGAGAAATCGCAATGAAGAAGCCATGAGATGAATGGCTCCCAGGGTCCTCGCAGGCCTTAAGAGCCGCAAGCACCAGAGTGGGTGTCCTCACTGCTTAGTCAGGGCACTCAACTCAGTAGAGACCTGAAGGGCCATGTCCTGGTAGGGGAAGGGCAGATTATCCCTAGGGTAAAGGCCACCCTAGATCCACCCTAATAAAGTTTAAAAACGGGACTGGACATTATCAAAATGAGCCAAAAGCAACTTAACTACCCACCAGAACAAATCTCAAAACTCTTCAAACTAAGGCCTCAAAATCCAGATCCTCAACCATGTAAAATTCATAGTATCCAGCACCCAATCAATAATCTCAACAGATGTCAGGAGGCAGAGAAGTGTGATTCATAGTAATAAGAAAAATTAGAAGAAATAATTTGCACACAAGAGAACATTAAGACAGGTGTTATAACTTTATTGAAGAACTTAATGCAATTTAAAAAAACATACTGAATCATTATGTTGTGTGCCTGAAACTGATAATGTTATGTCAATTATCCCTCAATAAAAAGAAAATTCAAAGGAAAACAGGATCATATAAGGGAAGAAATATATTGCATAAAAAGAAAGCAGAACTTCTAGAGAAGAAAATATAATATCTGAAATAAAAAATTCACTCAATGGGAGTGCCAGCAGACTAGATACTGCAGAAGAAAAGGTAAGTGCATCTGAAGACACAGCAATAAAAACTGACCAAAATGAAGGACAAAGAAAAAAGAAAAAGAATGAAAAATATCTGAAGAAATAATGGTCAAAAATTTCCTAAGTTTGATGAAAACTATAAACTCCCAAATCCAAGAAACTCAGCAAACCCTAAGCAAAGCATTCTAAGGCATTACACAAATTGTTAAACCCATAAAAAGGAGGAAATCTTACAAGCAGCCAGAAAAAAAGAGAACCTTTACCTACAAATATTAATCAAGACTAAGAATGACTTCAGACTCCTGATCAGAAGATATGCAAACCAAATAAAAAATACAATAGTATTGTATCTTTAAAATACCTGTGGAGGAGAAAACCTGTCAACCTAAATTCTATGTCCAGTGAAAATATCTTTCAAAAATAAATTCAAAATAAAATATGCTTGCTTCAGCAGCACATACACTAAAATTGAAACAACACAGAGAAGATTAGCATGGTCCCTGAGCAAAGAAGACATGCAAATTTGTGAAGCATTCCATGATTTTTGTAAGGTATAGAATTGTTGCATAACTGTGCACCTGAAACTAATACAACACTGTATGTTAACTACACTGGAGTTAAAATTTAAATCTTAATAACATTTTAAAAATAGGGCAGACTGGGTGGCTCAGCAGTTTAGCACCACCTTCAGCCCAGGGTGTGATCCTGGAGACCCGGGATCGAGTCCCACATCGGGCTCCCTGCATGGAGCCTGCTTCTCCCTCTGCTTGTGTCTCTGCCTCTCTGTGTGTGTCTCTCATGAATAAATAAATAAAATCTTAAAAAATATAATAATAAATTAATTAATTAAATTAAAAAAAAAAGAAACTGTTCAGGGGGAAAAAAAAGCCAAAAGAATTTGTCAACAGTATATCTGTACCACAAGAAATGTTAAAAGAAATTCTGTAACCAGAAGAAAAATAATACCAGATGAAAACTAGATCTACACAAAAGAATGCCAGAAATGGTAAATATGCTGGTAAGATATGTTAAATATACATTTATTTCTTTAAAAAGATATAATTTAAAGTGTACCGCAGGGTTGTACATAGGTACAAGTAAAACCTATGACAATAATGACATAATGGATGAGAGAAGCAACAGAAGTATACTGTTCTAAGGTTCTTACACTCCATGTGAATTGGTATATCACTTGAAAGCAGGCTCTGGCAACATTAACATATCATAAAAACTCACAGCAATTACTGACAAACAAAAAACAGAAGCTAAGCCAATAGTAGAGATCAAATGAAACACTTAAAACACAATTCAATCCAAGAGCAGACAAGATAGTAGGAATCAAAGAAGAGATGAAAAGAATTTCAAGATGGTAGGCTTAAATTAAACCCAACCATATTTATGTTTACTTCAGTGTAAATGAAACACTCCAACTAGAAGGCAGAGATCGTCAAACTATGTTGGCGGGGGGGTGACGGGGGGTGGTGGGAGCTAAGATCTAGCTGCATGCTGTCTAGGAGAAAACCATGTTTAACAAAAATAAACATAGGTAAAAGGCCAAAGGATGGAAGATGACACCCCATGCAAACAATAGTCATAAGGAAGGTGCAATACATATATTAATCTCTGACAACTCAAAATAGCAGATACTACCAAATATAAACAGGGACATTTCAAAAATGAAGGAATCAATCAAGAAGACCTAATAATCCTGAATAAGTATGCATACAATAACGGATTTTCAAAATACATAAAGTAAATCAGAATTAAAAAGCTATAAACAAATCCACAATTACAGTTGGAGACTTTAATAATCTTTCCTTAATCAAAAAAGTCAGTAAGGATACAAAAAACTTAACTATCAACTAACTCAGCCTAAGTGACATTAATAGAACACTCCACCAACAACCACAGAATATTCATTATTTTCAAGTTCACAAGGAAAATTCACCAAGACAGACCATAAAACAAATCTCAAATTTAAAGGATTTGAAGCCACATACAGGATGTTCTCTGACCATGAGATTAAACTAGAAATCAAGGGGCACCTCAGTGGCTCAGTGGTTGAGCTTCTGCCTTTGGCTCAGGTCATAATCCCTGGGTCCTGGGATCGAGTCCCACACCGGGCTGCCTACAGGGAGCCTGCTTCTTCTTCTGCCATGTCTCTGCCTCTCTCTCTCTCTGTCTCTCATGAATAAATAAAATATTAAAAACAATAAAAATAAAAATAAATAGGGTCGCCTGGTGGTTAAGTGGCTGCCTTCAGCTCAGGTCATGATTCCAGGGTCCTAGGATCAAGCTCCATATCAGGCCTGCTCAGTGGGAAGTCTGCTTCCCCCTCCCCCTCCACCCCTCCCACTGCATGTGCTTTCTCTCTCTCTCTCTCAAATAAATAAGATATTTAAAAAAATAAAAATAAGTAAACTAGAAATCGATAATAGAAAAAAAAGTGGAGGGCAGCCCCAGTGGCTCAGCGGTTTAGCGCCACCTTTGGCCCGGGGGTGTGTGATCCTGCGGACCAGGGATCAAGTCCCACATCAGGCTCCCTGCATGGAGCCTGCTTCTCCCTCTGCCTGTGTCTCTGCCCCTCTCTCTGTGTCTCTCCTGAGTAAATAAATAAAATCTTTTAAAAAAAAAAGGAAAAATCTCAAATGTTTGGAAATTAGATTTGTAAATTATGGGTGAAAGAAGAAATCACAGAGAAATAAAACATTCTGAACTGAACAAAAATGAAAACAACATAATTTAAGTTTGTGGAATGCAACTAACACTGTGCTGGAAAGGAAATAACATTTTAAGTGCCATACTAACTTTAGAAAATATGCTAGAGAAATAAGAGCAAATGAAACTCAAAATAGAAGGAAAGAAATAAATGAAAAAAACTACAATCAATGAAATAAAAGCCAGCTTTTCTTTTTTTAAGGATTTTATTTTTATTTACCCGATCCCAGGACTCCAGGATCACGCCCTGGGCTGAAGGCAAACCCCTGAGCCACCCAGGCAACCCAAAGCTAGTTTTTTGAGGAGTATTAAAATTGGTAGCCTCCAGCTAAACCAATCAGTAAAAAAAAAAGAGGAGACACTAACTGGCAGTATTTTGAATGAAAAAGGGAAAATCACTGCATATCTATAGATACTTAAAAGGTAATATTATAAAAAACCTTAAAGCAACAAATTTGACAACTGAAATGATGACAAATTCCCTGACACAGGGGCACCTGGGTGGCTCAGTGGTTGAGCATCTGCCTTCAGCTCAGGGTGTGATCCTGGGATAGCGTCCCCTCGTCAAGCTCCCTGCGAGGAGCCTGCTTCTCCCTCTGCCTGTGTCTCTGCCTCTCCCTCTCTCATGAATAAATAAATAAAATCTTTTAAAAAATTAAAAGAAAAATTCCTTGACATGCAACATACCAAAATGCCCAAAGAACAGAACAGTTTAACAGCCTTATCTATCTTAAAAATGCATATCAAATAATTTTCTAACATAATTTAGAATATTTAATTTAAAAAAAGAAATTAGGGATCTCTGGGTGGCGCAGCGGTTTGGCGCCTGCCTTTGGCCCAGGGCGCCATCCTGGAGACCCGGGATCGAATCCCACATCGGGCTCCCGGTGCATGGAGCCTGCTTCTCCCTCTGCCTGTGTGTGTCTCTGCCTCTCTCTCTCTCACTGTGTGCCTATCATAAATTAAAAAAAAAAAAAAATTATTTAAAAAAAAGAAATTAAGGGGGACGCCTCAGTGGCACAGTGGTTGAGTGCCTTTGGCTCAGGGCATGATCCTGAAGTCCTGGGATCGAGTCCCACTCAGGCCCCGTGGGGAGCCTGCTTCTCCCTCTGTCTCTGTCTCTCTGTGTGTCTCTCATGAATAAATAAATAAAATCTTTTTTAAAAAATCGGGGCAGCCCACGTGGCTCAGCGGTTTAGCGCTGCCTTCGGCCCAGGGCCTCATCCTGGAGACCCGGGATCGAGTCCCGCATCAGGCTCCTTGCATGGGGCCTGCTTCTCCCTCTGTGTATCTGCCTCTCTGCCTCTCTCTCTCTCTCTCTCTCTCTGTCTCTAATAAATAAAAAATCTTAAAAAAAATAAAATAAAAAATATCAAGTCTTCAAAAATAAATATATAATATAAAAATAAAAAAGAAATTAAGTATGTAACGAAAATTTAAAAAGAAAATTCTAGGGATCCCTGGGTGGCGCAGAGGTTTAGCGCCTGCCTTTGGCCCAGGGCGCGATCCTGGAGACTCGGGATCGAATCCCATGTCGGGCTCCCAGTGCATGGAGCCTGCTTCTCCCTCTGCCTATGTCTCTGCCTCTCTCTCTCTCTCTTTGTGTGACTATCATAAATAAATAAAAATTTTTTAAAAATTAAAAAAAAATTCTAAACCCAGGTGGCTTCATTGGTGAATTATTCTCCCCCACCCCCATTGGTGAGTTCTAATAAACATTTAAGGAGAAAGTAATGCCAATCTTATACAAACTATTTCAAAAAATAGAAAAAATGGTAAAATTTCCCAACTCATTCTATGAGGCCAATGTTACCTTGATACCAAAACTATACAAAAATTTCACAGAAACACACACAAGAAAACTACAACTCAATATCTTTCTTAAGCATAAATGAAGAAAGCCTTAACAGAATACTAACCAAATCCAGCAAAATATAATGTGGATAATACATCATAACCAAGTAGAATTTACCTAACAAATAGAAAATTGATTTAACATTTGAAAAATCAATCAACGTGAATCATCATATTAATAAAGAAAACAAGAGGATCAACAGAAGCAAAAAGAGCACTTGACAACAGTCAAAACACACAATTTTTTTTCAAAAACACTCAACAAATTAAAAATAAAAGTTGAAAAAAATTGAATCTCCTCCACTTGATAAAGTGCACCTTCAAAAAAACTTACAGCTAATATCATATTTAAATGTGAAGACTGAATGAATTTTCTCCTAAGATCAAGAATTCAAGACTATCTGTTCTCGAGCAGCCCCTCGTGGCTCAGCGGTTTAGCGCCGCCTTTGGCCAGGGCCTGATCCTGGGTCCCAGGATCGAGTCCCACGTCAGGCTCCCTGCATGGGCAGGCTTCTCCCTCTGCCTATGTCTCTGCCTCTTTCTCTCTCTCTCTCTGTGTCTCTTATGAATAAATAAATAAAATCTTTAAAAAATATATATCTATTCTCAATATTCCTATTAACACTGTATGAGAAGTCCTAGCATACAAATTGGAAATATGTAAAGCTGTCTTCATTTGCAGATGACACGATTATGTACAGAGAAATCACACAATCTACAAAAAAGCTATTCGAATTATAAGTGAGTGCAGTAAGATTACAAATACAAGGCCAACATACAAACTCAATTTTATTTATTTATTTTTTATCATGATAAGCGCACTCTTTAATCCCCATCACCTGCTTCACTCTTCCCCCCCCACCAACCTCCCCTCTGGTAACCATCAGTTTGTTCTCTACAGTTAAGAGTCTGTTTCTTGGTTTGTCTCTCTCATTTTTTTTTCCTTTGCTCATCTGTGTCTTAAATTCCACATGAGTGAAATCATATGGTATTTGTCTTCCTCTGATTTCAGTTAGCATTATACTCTCTAGCTCTACCTATGTTTTTGCAAATGGCAAGATTTCATTCTTTTTATGGCTGAATATTCCATTATATATTCATTTATATATGTATGTGTATGTATCTTACATCTATCGATGGACATTTGGGCTATTTCCATAGTATGACTACTGTAAACAATGATACAATTTTATTTCTATATACTAGCATTCAACAATTAAAAACGAAAATTTGCATGACTTCCATAATCAGTGTACCAAATTATGAAATATTTAGAGTAAAATTTAACAATATATGTACATGACCTATAGACTTAAAACTACAAAACACTACTGAGAAAAATCAAAGACAACTAAATGAAACACATGCCATGTTAATGAATTAGAAAATCAATATTGACAAAGTGTCAATTCTCCCCCAAATTGATCTATAGATTCCACACAATCCCAATAAAAATCCCAACAAGCTTTCTTAAAGAATTGATTCTAAAATTTGTAAGGAAATGAAACGGACCAAAGCTAAAACAATTTTGGAAAACAATAAAATCAAAATATATTACACTACCTGATATTAAGATTTTAAGATTTACTATAAAGCTACAGCAATAAAGACAGTATTTCATGTGCAATAGGATAGACATAGAAATAAATGAAACAAAATAGAGCTCAGAAACTGACCTATGTATATATAATTTTTTAATTTTAAAAAATATTTTGTTTATTTAGAGAGAAAGAATGAGAGAGAGAGAGAGAGAGAGAGAGAGCGTGCACGCAAGCACAGGCAGGGTGAGGGGCAGAGAGAGAAGCAGACTCCTTGCTGAGCAGGGAGCCCAATGTGGGCCTCGGTCCGGGACTCCAGGATCACAGCCTGAGCCAAAGGCAGATGTCTAACCAACTGAGCTACCCAGGCACTCCCAATTTTTCAATTTTTGACAAAAGTGGCAAGACAATTCAATGGAGAAAGTGTAATCTGTTCAACAGATCATACTGAAATAAGTCATATCCATAAGGGGGAATAAAATGAACCCCAGCCTCTACCAGTAAGCATATGAAAAGATCCTAATGTTAATAGTCATCACAAAAATCCAAATCAAAGCCACAAGGAAATACCACTACATACTCACTAGAATGGCTAAAATTAAAAAGACACAATACCAAGTGTGGGTGTGGATGTAGGACAAATGGAATGCTCATATACTGCTGGTGAGAATAAAAACTAGTACAACTTTGCAAAAACACTTAGGTAGTTTATTATAAGACTAAACATATACTTATCATGTGACCCAACAATTCCACTCATAAGTATTTACAAAAAGAAAAAAAAGAAAGAAAACCTATCTCTTCACAATACATGAGTATTTATAGTAATCCCAAACTAGAACCAATCACGTGGGGGAACAGACTCGAAGGTGACTTTCAGGATCCCCAGCTCCTAGTATTCATGCCCGGAGTGGTCCCATTGGCATGGGTGGGCCCTGTGACTCGCTTCTAGCCAACAGGGCATGGATGGCAAAGGTGGCAGGAAGCATGTAATTAACATGTGTGTGGTTACACTACGTAAGACTCCCCTACTGGTTTTGAGGAAGCCAAGTGACCATGTCAGGAAGACCCCTGTGCCAAAAAACTAAGGGTGGCCCCTGGCTGACTGCCAGTAACAAAGTGAAGTACTCAGTCTGCAGGCCATAAGGAACTAAATGCTGCCAACAGCCATATGTGCTAGGAAGCAGATCCTTCCCCAGTCAAGATCCACATGAGATCACAGCCCCAGCAAACACCTTGATGTCTTGCCTTGTGAGGCTCAGCTAAACTGTCCTGACTCACGAAAACTGAAACAAAGAATGTGTGCTTTTTTTGGTAATCTGTATAAATCTATTGTAATACTGTTATGCAGTAAGAGATGATTAATAGAATCCAAATGTCTATAAACTGGTGAACAGATGAACCAATTGTGACATACCTATACAAGAGAATATTACACACGAATAAAAAGTAATGAATTACTGACACAACAATGTAAGTTAATGTAAGTTCCTCAAACGTTACTCTGAGCAAAAGAATTGAGACACAAGGGGCACCTGGGGGGCTCAAGGGTTGAGCATCTGCCTTCTGCTCAGGTCCTGATCTCAGGATTGTGGGCTCCAGTCCCGCATCGGGCTCCCCGCAGGGAGCCTGCTTCTCCCTCTGCCTGTGTGTCTGCCTCTTTCTGTTTGTCTCTCATGAATAATAAATAAAATCTTAAAAAAAAAAGAGAGACACAAAAGAATGCATACATTATGAATTCATTCAAAAGGACTAAAATCACTGCAGAACGTAATCAATAGTGATAGCAGTTCACATTTCCTGAGGCCAAAGGCCAGTACTTACTGGGACACAGCATAAGGGAACATGTAGGAATACCAGTATTGTTTTGATCTTGATTGTGGTAGTGGCTATACAGGTATATACATTTGTCAAAACTCATTAAATTGACCACAACACACCTACTAGAATTCCACAGTAAAAGTTTTGGCCATAAGGACTCTGTCACTCAACAAGCTATTAAATTAATTTATGGATTATGAATAATGGATATAGTCAGACTAGGGGCAACCTTTAAGGGGGTTGGACAGTGACAGGAAGGACACCAGGGAGGCTTCTGAGGTCCTTGTAATGTTTGATTTCATAATGTAAGTACTGGTTACATATGTATGTTCACACTGAAAATTCACCAAGCTAGATACAGGGCTTATGTGTTTTCTATGTATATGTTAAACTTCAGTAAAAAAAAAAGAAAAAAAAGAAAAGAAATAGAAATTTAAAGACTAGGGAATCATTCTAGATTAAAGCGTACTAAGAGAAAAATCAATACAATCCCTATTTCTTGATTGGATTTGGAGTTTTCTTAATAGGGAGAATCTGAATGTGGACTGTATTATTAAATATTTTATCTATATTAAATTTCTTGTGTGATAATGGTATTATGGTTACATTAGACAATAATCTCACTCTTATGACAAGGTGAAGTATTCTAGGATGGAATACCATGATGTCTGTAACTCACTCTCAAATCCTTAAAAAAAATACATGTAAAGAGACAGAAATAAAGCAAACTCAGCAAAATGTAAACACTGTATCTCAAAGTTCTTATGGGAGTTTTACAAGAGTTCCCTCTGTTACTCCTTCAACATTTCTACAGGTTGGAAATTTTTCAAAATAAAAAAAAAAGTTGAGGGGGAAAATACCTCATTTGAACTACTATTACTCAAGAGTTTGGCAGACTTCCAAACCTGTGCATAGATTCTTCAAGAAGGAAACTAACACTCACTGAGCACTTGGTGTGCAGCAGATGTTCTTTACATTCATGATTTCAGTCAACCCTCAGAACAATGCTTCAGGGTAATCATTATTTTACAAAGGGTCAGAGAGGTGGAGTGGCAAGTGAGTGCTGGAGTTCAAAGTCTGTCGGGACACAAGGCCGTGCTCTTCTACTCCTTACTGTCTCCACTGGGTTCTTCTCCCTTCCCTGCTTCTGTGTTTTCTCAATCCCAAATGTAGTCTATCCAGGGAATCTCAACGGACCTGAAATCTATATTCTGTAATACGTTCCATATTCAACAACCACTAAACAATTAGACTGAATCATGCTTCTGCTCTTCTGGTGGAGAAGTGCAGAAACAGGATAACAGCTCCCACTCCTATGGGCCATACCACGAACAGACTAGAAGGGCCTCTCCTAAGAGATCAACCATGCAAACTAGAGTAACATGGGGGAAACAGAACAAGGATGAGAAGCAATAAATATGATTTCTAAGTCCAAGAGAATGTCTTGAAAAAAGACCAAAAAGATCAGCATTATGAAAAAAGCAAGTGTGTCGCCATCTAAGAGTCACAAAGGACAGCTAGGATAAACACCAGCATTTGGGGTATTCCTTTAAATTGGAAAGAAATTGCTCCAGAACAAAGAAAAGAACAGCTTTAGTGGGCTGGTAGTCAACATGTGAAAAATCATATCCTAAAACATTATAATAAGGCTTGAGAAAGATTTCTCTCATTGGCGAGTGAAAATCCAGAGTTTAATGAATGCAATAATAACATCACAGCATGACAAGCACTATTCCAAAATAAGTTAATTTGGGGACATCTGGGTGGCCCAGTTGCTTAAGTGTCTTGACTCTTGGTTTTGGCTCAAGTCATGATCTCTGGTCTGGGGATGAAGCCCCCGGCTGGCTCCACACTCAGCAGAGAAGTCTGCTTGAGACCCTCTCTCTCTCCTCTTCCCTCTGCCCCTGCCCTGCTTGCACACACAGGTGCGCACATTGTCTCTTTCAAATAAATCTTTAAAAAGTTTAAATAAGTTAAAATATTTACTCCTCAGAGAAACCCTCTAAGACAGGCACCAGAATTATTCCTAGTGTGCAGATGGAGAAACTAAAGCCAAAGAAAGCTGTAAGCAGTGAGGCTAGGATCCTAAGCCGGCAGGATGGCGCCGGGGCCCATGCCGCTGTTCTCCACAGCCTCTCAAAGGAAGAAAGGGTTGACGTCACCCTGTGTCTTTCAGAACGAGAGACCGAGGCCACAAGGCCGACCGACAGAGACCTTCTGTGAAATAAACACTGACTCGTCCCGAAGGTACAATGTGTTCTTTCTTGCAAACCAGGTTTACAGGAATTTGCAAGTAATCCTTTCCAGTCCACTCTGCTTTGACTGCAGAACCAGGGAAGCCGAGCGGATCAGGATCTGACAGTGAAACGGCAAGCGAGTCCTGCGGGAGCTGGTTCCTGGTCAGTGTGCACCTGCGGCTTAGTGCTAGACACGGACAGGATCCGGCATGGAGGGATCTAATTCCCCGCAGACGGCCAGCGTCCTGGGGCAACCCCAGTTCCAGCAGCTCTGGACAGGAGGGCAAAGGACAGGCAGAGCCGACAAGCAAACAGGTGCGGGCCAAAGCCCCGCAAAGGGCCTGGGAGCCGCTGCACACCTACCGGGGGGACAATCTCCTGAACCAAGGGGCCCTCGTGCACTAGGACGGCTGCAGGTGGCGGGCTGTTGGGGGCCTTCCCCGCGCTGGCGACCTAAGGCCCTGGAGGAGTCGGGGCTGACGGCCGCGGTCCGAGCGGTGGGCGATCCTAGCACGCGGCGGTCGTCAGAGCCGGGTTTCCTGGGGCCCCGCGGCGCGAGGCCGGAGGGGGCCCGGCCGCCTCGGGATCCCAGACCGCCCGGGGCTCCCGCCGCTCCGACCCACACGTCGTCTCCGAGTCGCTCGCTGTAGCAGAAGCTGGTCTGGGGGCAGGCGCTGTCCGTGCCGGGCCTGCGGCAGCCCCACCGCCAGGGACGCGGAGCGAGCGGCTTCAGGCGATGAAGGAGGGAGCTGGCGAGGGAGGGGCGGGGTCGGGTCGGGGTCCCGCGTCGGGGAGGGGGCGGGGTCAGGGTCGGGTCGGCGTCCGGGTCCGGCGTCGGGGTCGGGGCGGGGTCAGGGTCGGGTCGGCGTCGGGGTCCGGCGTCGGGGTCGGGGTCGGGTCGGGGTCGAGTCGGGGTCGGGTCGGCGTCGGGGTCGGGTCGGCGTCAGGGGCGGGGTCGGGGTCGCGATCGGGGTCGGGTCGGGTCGGGGTCGCGGTCCGGCCTCCGGCTCCCCCGCCCGCGGATCCCGTCTCGGAGGCCCCGCACCGCGACCTGCTGGGGCCCGGCTGCGGCAGGAGCCCCGGGCCCGCGAGGCGTGGGGCCGACCCCGCGGCCGACGGGCGGGAGCGGGCGGCTCTGCAGGCGGCGGCTCCCCCGCGCCCCCCACCCCGCGCCCGAGGCCCACGGCCCCTCGCGGCCGCCCCCGGGCAGGAGCCCCGCCGCCGCGGCCGCCTGCGCCCCGAGGGTCCCGCCGCCTCCCGGCCGAGCGCAGGCGGCACCGACCCGCGCGGGGCCGCCGGGGGCGGGGCCGGGGGCCTGAGGTCGCGGCCGCCGGGCGGGGAGGCTCGGGGCGCCGCGGCAGCCGCGGCGGGGCAGCCCTCTCCCCTCACCTGGCTCGGCGGCTCTGCCTGTTCCGAGGACGCCATCTTCCTGAGGCCTGGCTAATCCATCGCCGCTGGGCGAGCGCCTCCCAGGAGCCCCCACGCGCTCGCCCGCGCAGACCAGAGCAGCCGGCACTGAGCAGTCGATGAGGGCGCCTGCGGGAGCACCGACCGCGAGCAGGGCGCGCTCACACGGCCGGGTCACCCCGCGTGTGCCCTCGGGCCCCGTTCCGGCAGCATCCTGAGCCCGTCCTCGCTGCATCATTCTCACTGCATTAAGTCGCTGTCCAGCCCCACGGTGCCTCGGGCACAGGCATGGACTCGCTAGGTCTCGAACGAATGAACGAATGGGAAGGAACGTGGAAGTTAATCAAGAAATGGTCCTCCTCGGTATCGTTTGCGGAGAGCCTACCGCGGATGCTCACCCAACCGCAGCATCTGAGGAGCCCGTCCGCGGCTTGCACGCCTACGGGGGGACGCTGAACGGGGCTTTCCGCGGCGGAGATCCTTCTCGTCCTCTAGAGTCATCGAGTTGTTAGGTTTTAGGCCGAGTGTAGGGTCGCACACCAAGATTGCATGTGTTACACAAGGGGTCAGTCCATATTGCGGCGTTTTGATGGATTATGGAGTATTCAAAAGGGCTGCCTCAAGGAATAGTTCTCCCTACAAAGATTGTTGTTTTGTGTTTCTTGGTTTGTTTTTGTTTTTAAGATTTTATTTATTCATTCATGAGAGACACACAGAGAGGTAGAGACACAGGCAGAGGGAGAAGCAGGCTCCACGCGGGGAGGCCAAGGTGAGGCTCAATCCCAGGACCCCGGGGTCATGACCAGAGTCAAAGGCACGCCCAACCACCGAGCCACCCAGGTGCCCCCAACACTGTTTTAAATGCTTACCCTTATTTTATGAGATAATACCTTATTTTCTTTTAAACAAAGTATGGAAGAGACTGAATGAATATGGCCTATTTCTCATTTACACAATAGGCCTCCCCTTTTAAGCGAGGAACTTTTTAAATTTTTTTACTATTATTTTAATATTAAACGTTTTTCAGAGGGGGTAAGTAGTAGTATTAGAAGAAAGAGGAATATGGGCAGCCCGGGTGGCTCGGCGGTTTAGTGCCGCCTTCGGCCCAGAACGTGACCCTGGAGACCTGGGATCGAGTCGTGCGTCAAGCTCCCTGCAGGGAGCCTGCTTCTCCCCCTACCTGCGTCTCTGTCTCTGTGTCTCTCATGGATAAATAAATAAAAAAAAAAAAAAAAGAGGAATTTATTGCCAAGCAGCAGCTGGACAATGTCAAACAGTGATGTAGTTCGAATCTTTCCCTTTCCTCTCTGATTTCTTTGAGACCTGAATGTTTAATCTGGTTATGTAAGTGTTTCGCTCCAGGATCCCAACCCAATTTGCACAGATAAAGCTGGGAATCCAACTGGTGGAAACGTATGAGTATCTTATGCTTCTCTGTTAAATTTTCAACAGGACTGAAAACTACAGTCATCAATTTTTAAAATTCCTTCAGGGGCGCCTGGGTGGCTCAGTCGGTTGAGCATCTGCCTTTAGCTCAGGTCATGATCCCTGGGTCCTTGGATCCAGTCCCACGTTGGGCTCCCTGCTCTCTGGGGAGCCTGCTTCTCCCTCTCCCTCTGCTTATCATTCCCCCTGCTTGTGCTCTCTGTCAAATAAATAAAATCTTGAAAAAAAATTGACTTCCTTCAGATTATCCTGAGGTTTGGGACATCTCGCAGATCCTTTAAGCATGAAGAGGGAAAACAAATTAATACGGCACAACGATAGATTGTTTTAAGTATTAATATCATGCATCTATGTATGTAAATAAGAGTGCGCTAAAAACCCAAGGGAGTATATATGTGTCTTTCATAATGCAAAATAAATCCCTATTGACCCCATTTTGATCCCGCTTTTGAGACTAAATATAAAGTAGAAAAAACACTTCTCTGCCAAATCCAGCAACATAACGAAGAAGGCTCTGAGTGCAGAGACTACATCTCCCGGCATGCCCCCGGAGCCAGACGTGATTAGCGGCAACTGGAACTACAGCTCCCGGCGTGCCTCGGTCCCACGCGTAACGTGCCGCAGCGAGAACTACATCTCCCGGCACGCCCCGGGCTGGGGAGGGGCGGGACGGCGTCGCGCAGGGCGTCGCCGGCTTCCCCGGGTCGGCCGGGCCCGCTCTGTGGAGGATGGCGCTGGTCGGGGCCGCCGAGGCCGAGACTCGGACTCTGAAGCCGTGTGTGCTGCGCCGCAACCACAGCCGCGAGCAGCACGGCGTGGCGGCCTCGAGCCTCGAGGAGCTGAGGCGCAAGGGTGGGCGCGGGCGGGGGCTGAGGGCGCGGGCGCTGCCGAGCCGGCCTGGCGAGGGTGTCCGCGGGGCGGCGGGGTCCGGGCGGGCTCCGTGCGGGATCCTGGGCGGGCTCCGGGGGGCTCCCTGTAGGCTCCTGGGCGGGTTCCGGGGGGCTCCCTGCAGGCTCCTGGGCGGGCTCCGGGGGGACTCCCTGCAGGCTCCTGGGCAGGTTCCGGGGGGCTCCCTGCAGGCTCCTGGGCTGGCTCCGGGGGGCTCCCTGCAGGCTCCTGGGCGGGCTCCGGGGGTCTGGCGACCACACTGCAGCTCGGGCGAGGAGCACAAGCCATAAGCCGCCCCACGTGCCCCAGCTGCTGCACCTTCAGCTTCCTCACGAGCAGAATAGGAGATTTCCAGTCCTAATTACAGGATTGTTGCGACTCTCAAAGCCGATGATGCGTTTGCATGAAATATTATGAGCCAGTAGCAAGATTGTTTATTCAGGGAAGCTCTGAAAGGTGAAAGGTGAGAGCCGAGCCCTCCCCGGGAATCTGCATCCAGGGTGGGTGTCGGTGCGCGGTGCTTCCTCTCGGAGTCACCGAGACCCACAAGATCCCACAGGCCCAGGAGCAGACAAAGCATCATAAAGGCTTTAGTGACGCGGTTCTTGCTGCATCAGTGCTCGTATATTTCTGGGGCATTAGGGTTGCTGAAGTTTCAGTTCCCCTGAGCGCGTGGTCCGGATGCACGGGGCACAGAAGCTGGTGTCGGAGCTTGTGTTCTCTGGAGCAGCCTCGGGAGGCTTGCTGTTCTGTTTGGGTGCCCAACAGCATCACCCAGCCGGATCGGTAGTCTCGGGGCCACTTTGCTGCTCTCTCTCCTCCCTTTCACATCTTAGGCTTTGCCATCGCTAAATGGGATGGTCACAGACCTGCCCTGGACAAGCCTCTTGCCCTTTGACAACAAAGATGAGAAGCCATCGATACAAACTTCTGCTTCTCTTGGGCCTTCGTGTAGGGTTAGAAAGGCTGCAGAGAACGACGCCACGAAGAACACAAAGCCATTTCCTTTTTTTCTATTTCTTTCTTTCGACATTTGACAGAATTTGAGGTGACCGCTGCTTAAATGAATGAAAGGCCGCTCGTTCACAAGAAATCAGACTTTGTTTTTCATCCAAGTAAAGATGCGAGTGCCTCCCAATGTGGATATAGAGCAGGTGGAGGAAAGTCTCAGGAGTCAGGCTGTGGGTTTAAATCTCAACTCTGACACTGTGGGACTTTGGACAAGTTACCTAACCTCCCTGGGCCTTGAGTTTGACATCTGTGAAATGGAAATAGCAATCGTACCTACCTTACAGGATTTTTAGGAGATTAAATACTGTATACAAAAGGCACTTATTACCAGGCATGTGGGAAGTGGTATATTAACGCTAGTAACTGTAGTTATTATTGTAGTTCCTGTTAACTACCAAGAATTCTGCTGTGCTCCAGGAACACACGTGTAGTGAGAGTCCAGAGACTGATGTAGTTTCCTTATGGATACTTGTCAACTGCCAAATATTCTATTCCTCTCAGCCTGTGACATTCTGGCCATTGATAAGTCCCTGGCACCAGTCACGCTGGTCCTGGCAGAGGATGGCACCATCGTGGATGATGACGATTACTTCCTGTGTCTGCCTTCCAATACTAAGTTCGTAGCGTTGGCCAGTAACGAGAAGTGGACATACAACAATTCAGGTGAGAAACTCTGGCCATATACAAAATCACCTGCAATACGACAACCGCCATGATTCGGTTTAGTGCACAGCCACCTGGTTGCCGCTTGTCTGGTTCGGCATTTATGCAGCCAACGTTTACTGAGCGCCTTCTGCATGCCAAGGCATGGTGCTGAGTCTTGGGAGAAAGATGAATGAGATGTGGGCTCAGTTATCAAATAACTCATAGACCAAAAGTAACTAAAATGCAGCATGGCCACGGGAAATCAGTGCTGTAGGTGGAGTCAGGCTGCCAGGTTTCACTCCAGATTGTTATTTACTAGCTGTGTGACCATGGGCATGTTTCCTAACTTCTTAGCACCTTACTGGTAATGATTATAGTACCTCTCTCTCCTAGGGTGTTGTAGGGATGATAGAACATAATATATATCAAACCAGGGTTTCTTGACAATGCTATTGACATTTTGGGCTGGAGAATTCTTTGTTGTGGCATCTGTCCTGTCCATTGCAGGATGTTTGGCAGCGTCCCTGCACTTTGCCCACTAGATACCAGTAGTGTCCCTTTACCCCAATCATGACAACCAAAAATGCCTTCTGACATTGTCAGATGTCTTCTTGGGGAGGCAAAATCACTCCCAGTTGAGAACCACTGATAAAAAGCATTTAGGTCTTGCCTGAAAAGACTCGGTAAATGTTACATCGTCATCATTACTATAGATACAAAGGGACTAATATTGATGAATAGGATCGAAGGCTAAAACAGTGTTCCCTGTTGAAGACGGTCCCCATGCCACTAAATTGAGGGAATCCCTCTTCAGCAGCGGCCCTGCCAGCCACCTTTGTACTCAGCCCCAGGGACTGTGTCTACGGTTCCTCCAGTTAAGGACAAGATTAATCCCAAGCACAGAAGTGCTGGCGACAATGAATGTCTTTGTATACAAAAACAAGCCCCAGAGACAAAAACTCACCTAAAGGGAAATGTGGTAGGGTCCTGCGTGTGCATGACAATGCATCCGGTTTAAAGTGGCTTCTTTCTGTAAGGAAGATATAAAGCAGTTTCCCATGGAAATAAATAAAAGGTAGAAGAGAAGGGAAAATCTAGGTCTTGGATGAGGATTGTGCTTCCCACGAATTCTTTAGAAAAGACGCTTCCTTCACCACTGAAATTAAATGGTCAGTCGGAAGGACGTACAGATATCCTCGAGGCCTATGTGTTGGAGGAGGAGGTGAAAACAGCACTGTAGGTCACTCTGACTGTGACTGGTCTTTTTCTCCCCTACAGATGGAGGCACAGCCTGGATTTCCCAAGAGTCCTTTGATGTGGATGAGACAGACAGTGGGGCAGGGCTGAAGTGGAAGAATGTGGCCAGGCAGCTGAAGGAAGATCTATCCAGCATCATCCTCCTGTCTGAGGAAGACCTCCAGGTGAGGCCCCTCTGCAGCCTGCAGCCACACTCTGTCACCCGGCCTCCGCTGCCCCCAACCCCTTAGTTTCCATGTGCCTTCCCATAATAATTCAATTATTTCTTAATTTTTAAACAGTATTTTGTTGACAACCAAGACTTTTCATTTTCTAATTCTCGCACCTACAGTGGAAAATACAGATGCCTGGGGGCATCTGGGGGTGCAGTCAGTTAAGGGCCCACCTCTCGATTTCAGCTCAGGTCGTGATCTTGAGGTTGTGAGATTGAGCTCCACGTTGGGCTCTATGCTCAATGCAGAGTCTGCTTGAGATTCTCCTTCCCTCTGCTCCTCCCCTTGCTCATACTCTCTCTCCCTCTCTCTCAAAATAATAAAATCTTGGGCAGCCCAGGTGTCTCAGCGGTTTAGTGCTGCCTTCAGCCCAGGACATGATCCTTGAGTCCCGGGATCGAGTCCCACGTCAGGCTCCCTGCATGGAGCCTGCTTTTCCCTCCTCCTATGTCTCTGCCTTTCTCTCTCTCCTCTCTGTGTTTCTCATGAGTAAATAAATAAAATCTTTAAAATATATAATAATAATAATAACTAATAATAAAATCTTAGAAAAAAAAGAAAGATGCTCAGGCTCCACATAGACCTAGTTAGGCTCACCAAAGGAGTTAAGAATGTAGTGCCAAAGAATGTGGAGTCAGGAGGAGCCAGATTAAATCCCAGCTCCATCACTATGACTTTGAGCCAGTAAGCCTCTTTGCATGCGTTTCCTGTCCAGTAAAACTGGGATGAAAATAGTATGTGTTAATTCCAAAAAATATTTCTTGAGCCCTTGCCCTGTGCCTGGCATGGTTCTGTCTGGGGGTACAGTGATGAACAAGCCAGACAGAGAATTCCAATGGAGGGAGGCAGACAAAACAGGAAGTATATTGGAGGAGTAGTAGGTGAGGCAGTATGCCGAGGGCGGCGGGGCTAGTAGTCTAGATTGGGGGCTCCAGGGAGGCCCCTGCAAGGAGGTGGCTTTTTAGTAATTTTTTAAACTTATAAACTTACATATTTTTGAATAAATAATGAAAATACATTCACATGGCTCAAAATCCAAGAGGTACAGAAGAATATACTGGTAGCCAAAAAGTGAAACCAGCCCAAATGCTCATGTTCCAATGAATGAGTAAATGTGGTCTGTCCATACAGTGGAATATTACGAAGCCCTTAAAAGGAAGGAAGTATTAACCCATTGCTGTGACACGGATAAGCCTTCAAAATATGCTGAGCAAAAGAAGCCAGACATGAAAGGCCACAGATGGGGGATCCTTGGGTGGCTCAGCGGTTTGGCACCTGCCTTTGGTCCAGGGTGCGATCCTGGAGTCCCAGGATCGAGTCCCATGTCAGGCTCCCAGCCGGGAGCCTGCTTCTCCCTTTGCCTGTGTCTCTGCTTCTCTCTCTGTGTGTCTATCATGAATAAATAAATAAAATCTTTAAAAAAAAAAAAAAAGGCCACAGATTTTATAGTCACATTTCTATGAAGTGGCCAGAATACGCAAATCCGTACAAAGTAGAAGATAGGTTAGGGCTGCCAGGGCCTGGGGTTGGGAGCTTTGAGGAGAAATAGTACATACTAAGGAGTACAGTTCTTTTCGGGGTAGTGAAAATGTTCTAAACTGGATCGTGGTGATGACTGCACAACTCTGAATGTTCTAACCCACTTAGGTGTACGCTCTACAGGGGTGAATCATGTGGCATGTGTCTTCTATACCAATAAAGCTGTTTTTTGGAGGGTGGGGGATATACACGAAAAATCTGAGTCCTGCCCCTAGCCACCGGGTTTCCCTTCCCAGAGATGAGCAATATCTCAGTTTCCCATTCTAGAGATATTTTATATACCAAATATGCTTTCTCCTCCATTCTATTACACAAGTGGAAGCATATCTACTTTTTCTTAAAGAAATATTTGGAGAGCGGCACCTGGGTGGCTCAGTTGCTTGAGCCTCCAATTTTTGATTTTGGATCAGGTCATGCTCTCAGGGGTCCTGGCTCCACGCTCAGCAGGGAGTCTGCTTGAGACTCCCTCTCCCTTTCCCTCCCCCCCACCACCACGTGCACACACACATCTCTCTAAAATAAATCTTTTAAAAAAAATATTCCAGGGCTGCTGGGTGGCTTAGTTGGTAAAGCATCTCCCTCCCTCTGCCTGCTGCTCCCCCTGCTTGTGCTCTCTCTGTCAAATAAATAAATACAATGATAAAATGTTTGGAGAGTATTCTAGATCAGTATATAAAAGACACTTGTTCCCCTTTTTCACCACTGCATAATATTCCCTTTTGTACGTGTACCATGACTTGTTTAAGGGGGTCTCCCCCACTCTTGGACGTTTGGGTTATGCTGCAAAAAAACTTAGACCAATGTCGTCTCGCACACATGCTTGTCCATAAAACAAATTCCCAGCAGCGTGGTTGCCACACCCTGGCAGGTTCGCAAGAGGTGGCAAGTACACGGATTGCTAAAGGAAGGAGGGAGCCTGCCGAGGACAGGTTGGGGCCGCCGTGTGTTGACAGTATCTTTAGGTTAAAGTCTGTGTTTGCTTGTTAGGTGCTCATCGATGTTCCGTGTTCAGACCTGGCTCAGGAACTTTGCCAAAGTTGCGTCACGGTGCAGGGGCTCCAGGACACCCTCCAGCAGGTTCTTGACCAGAGGGAGGAAGCCCGTCAGTCCAAGCAGCTCTTGGAGCTTTACCTCCAGGCTTTGGAGAAGGAAGGCGGCATCCTGTCAAAGCAGCAAGGTAGGACTCAGCGGCCAGGGGAGTCACCCTGAGGGCCGAGGGCCTGGAGAGCCTTTCCTGGGGGAGCCCGCGTTCCTAATGTGCTCCAGGAAGGGCGAAGCCACAGCTGCTGGCCTCCTGAAGTGGCGCGCTCCCATCTTGCTCATTGCTGCTTGTGATCCCCGTCTCACGTCTGCTTTGCAGCGTCCAGCGGCGACCTCAGCGACGAGGTGGATGCGGGCGACACGGGCAGTAATGGCCAGAGCACCTCCGAGAGCGCACTCACGAGCCAGGTCCTCACCACGCTGAAGGAGAAGCTGGCCCCGGAGCTGAGCCTGTCCAGTCAGGATTTGGAGGTGGGCGAGAACCGGGGGCCCTGAGCCCGCCGCAGTGCAGCCCTCCAGACCCCCCGGGCGGGAGGGCGTGCGGCTCAGCGCAGCTGACTCGGAGCTGCAGTTCGACTGGGCTGTGCCAGCCATCCCATTTAATCTCTATCAAAATGGCTTGAACGAAATGGGGCCCTTGCTCCGCTCCTCAGACATCATGCTCTGGGCCCAGGGCTACAGAACGAGCCAAGCTGGCAGGGGGGATGCAGGGCTCAGGCTTCTGGCTCTGTCGGCACTTGAGGAGGCTCCGTACTCGTAAACCATCGGAGGGAAAGGCACGTCCGGGGGGTCCCTCGCGTCCTCCTCGGCGAGCGCCTCCCCAATGTAGCTGGAAGGGGGGACACCTGTGACCGGCATGCGGCCGCGTTTCCCTAAGTGGAGGACTTTACAGTTGCTCCCGGGAAACTTCCCTGCAGAGACCCTCTCCTGTTGGCGTCAGAGGGTAAGACGAGGTCCGTGACCGCCGACTGGGCGAAGCCGGCATTGGAGCGTGCAGACGAGCGCGGGCTGTGCCCCTGGGCGCGGGGGCCGCTGTTGAGGAGGGCGGCCGCGGCTGTCACTGGTTCTCTCTCGCCACAGCTGGTCACCAGGGAAGACCCGCGGGCGCTGGCCGCTGCCCTGAGCTGGGGCCTCGGGAAGACGGAAGCCGTGCAGCAGGCCTGTTGCCAGGAGCTCAGCCTGCGCCTCCAGCAAGTGCAGAGCCTGCACTCCCTGCGGAGCGTGTCGGCGAGGAGCCCGCAGCCCGCACGACCGCAGAAGCCCAAGCGAGCCAGGCGGGAGCCCACGTAGCCGCAGCTGGGAGGCCGGTGACCTTGTTTTATTTTCCATAAACCCCTTGTGCCTGGATCTCCCGAGCTGCTGCGTCACGGCGCGACCCCGACCCTGCCTCGCCCACTTTCCTGCAAGTGGCCAGACACCAGCCTCCCACCGCCCGGAGAGCCCTCCGCCTGCCCTGGATGCTCAGCTGCGGCAACGGCGCCCCACGCCTTCCCAGGGCACCTCGCGTCCTCCGTTGGACAGAAGCTGTAAGCGCAGTGGAGAGAAAGGGTTGTGTTTCAGGCTCCCCGTCCTTGTTCTGAAGCCAGAGCTGCAGAATGTCAGACACAAATCATGGTGAAGAAGGTGACGTAACAGAGTTGGTTTACAGCCGCAAACTTGTTTCTCCAGGAGTTTCTCGGTTTGTGTAAAGGCGCGTATTAAGTCTGCAGACCTAGGGACACAGGGAGAGTGTGGATGGCCATTTCCAATTGTGAGATTATGTCTGTTGCCAGTTGTCTAATCTGTTTTATCAGCTGCTGGGAGGAAAGGTCATTAAATTGATCTCCATGCGAAACGACTGTGTGTGTCTCTGGGTGCAGAGCAGAGGCTTCTGGTCCATATACATCCTGTTCCTGTACAGACTTGTTCTTAGGGTTTCGTACACCGATTTGGAACAGATTTTCAACATCTCCATCTTTGCCCCACAAATCAAAAATACTGGCTGGGGTTAGTCTGCCCGGTATACCGCAGAGCTTCAGTCAGCAGCTCGGGCGACGCCGAGCAGAGCGGCGAGCCCAGCCTGCAGCTGAAACGGTTAAACGAAGCGGCTGAGGAAGAGCCGAGTACCTGGCACGGAGCAGGTCCCCTCAGCTCCCCAGGGACACCGCGGAGCAGGAGCAAGACAGCTGCGGAGGCTCCCGTCTGGGTCCATGAGGCGAAGACCTTAGTCTGCAAACTCCGGCCAAGTGCGTAGCGTGCACAGCTGCAGACGCATTATGTTGCCCCTGGTGCCGTTTACCTTCCCCGTGCCTCCAGGCCTTCTAGAACAGAAACGTAGCAGCACAGCAATATATCTAAAAATAGGAGAGCGAGCAGGGCAGCCTGCCCTTCTCTCTCAGGAGAGGAGAATGTCCAAGGAACCAGCGGGGACTAATGAGCTCCGCATTAGCCGTCTTCCTTCCATTCCTCCGACTCCAGTCAAATGTCGGTCCCCATTAGGCAATTGGCTTTGACAGGAGCTGTGCTAATTACCACTTACCAACCTCTAATTTCTGGGGAAAAGCAAAAGGAAAAAAAAAGCGAATGGGTTTTCATTTTTCAGAGAGAAGGGATAAAATAATAGTCTGGGAAAAGAAAACCTGCATTAATTACAAAAATGATTAATGTGCCTTTACTAACCAGATTGATTGTTTAGCTGTTTTATTTCTTAGTCATCCACAAAAATTTTTTGCCTTCAGCGTTTTTCTCCATTCTGTTTTATTTGTAGGGTTTTGCCTTAAATTATCTCAGCTGTGTCTTGTATTACTTGAAGTTTTTTTTTTAAGATTTATTTATTCATAGAGGCAGAGAGAGAGAGGCAGAGACACAGGCGGAGGGAGAGGCAGGCGCCAAACCACTGAGCCACCCAGGGATCCCCTGTAAAATCTTTTTTAAAAGAACACACTTTGGGATGCCTGGGTGGTTCAGCCGTTTAGCGCTGCCTTCAGCCCAGGGCGTGACCCCGGTGTCCTGGGATCAAGTCCATGTCGCTCTCCCTGCAGGGAGCCTGCTTCTCCCTCTGCCTGTGTCTCTGCCTCTCTATCTATGTGTCTCTCATAAATAAGTAAAATATTTTAAAATAATAATAAAAAATAAAAGAACACACTTTGCAGTCACAAGGAAGTGAACCAACTGCTTCATGCATAAATACTGGATTTTCCTCAATATTTCCAAGAACTATTGCCAAAAATCTAGCTTCTCTGACAGTTTGTAATTATTTTAAGAAGACAAGTGGGGGATCCCTGGGTGGCTCAGCGGTTTAGCACCTGCCTTTGGCCCAGGGCGTGATCCTAGAGTCCCGAGATCGAGTCCCACGTCGGGCTCCCAACATGAAGCCTGCTTCTCCCTCTGCCTGTGTCTCTGCCCCCCCCCCATGTCTATCATGAATAAATAAATAAAATCTTTTTAAAAGTGCATGTATTTTTGATCATTTAATTATAAGTGGAACAGATAAATTAGCATTACTTTTATTAGGGTTATGACAAGCTAGAAATAGTGGGTAACCCAGGTGCCCTTTGCCTCTTCCTTTCTTGTCTAGAAACTGAAATTTTCCTTCTTTTTAATACCTACCTGACTTTTCCTCTTCTGATTTCTTGAAAATGGAACTCGGGGGCTCCCTAGGTGGCTCAATTGGAAGAGTGTGTGACTCTTTTTTTTTTTTAAATGGATTTTAGCTATCCTTTTTTTTTTATTTATTTATGATAGTCACAGAGAGACAGAGAGGCAGAGACATAGGCAGAGGGAGAAGCAGGCTCCATGCACCGGGAGCCCGACGTGGGATTCGGTCCCGGGTCTCCAGGATCGCGCCCTGGGCCAAAGGCAGGCACCAAACCGCTGCGCCACCCAGGGATCCTGGAAGAGTGTGTGACTCTTGATGTTGGATCATAAGTTTGAACCCCACATTGGTTGTAAAAATTATTTAAATAAACTTAAAAAAATAGAATCCATATCTCTACTGGAGAAGCTGCTATTAAGATGTGGGTGGTGCCTTGAGCAGCTGCTGTTAAATTCTTGAAGTGTATTGGTCTGAGTTTCCTAAAGCCTAGAACAGTTGGCCGTCAGCCCTGAAACATGAATACTATGAAGGATTTCCATCAAAGGTTTATGTCACACTCAATTCTTCCTCAGCAGTTAAGGATCCATTCTGGTGCCAAATATTAGAACTAAGCAAGCGGGGCGCCTGGGTGGCTCAATTGGTTGAATGTCTGACTCCATTTCGGCTCAGATTGTGATCACAGGGTCGTGGGATAGAGCCCTGCGTCCGACTCCACACTCTGCGGGGAATCTGCTTGAGATTCTCTCCCTCTCCCTCTGCCCCTCCTACTCACTCTCTCAATCTCGCTCTCTAAAATAAATAAATCTTTAAAAAAATGCACGAAAATGAATTATAAGTTGTCCAGGTGCTGAGGCCCACATCCACACACTTGTCTATACTGAACTACAGAAAGGTATACGTTGAGAACAGTCTACCCAAAACCTGATGATAGAAAATGACCCTAATATACCCTTTTTACCCTAATGTATTCATCATGAGCATATTAATCTAATCTAACATGCAGTCAAAGCCAGTTAACATTTTTTTAAGTCCCCTTGACTAAGGTAAGCTTAGAGTTACTTGATGGATTTCCTGCCAGTCTCATTAGTAGGGCCTCATTATCCTTCAGCTATAACTTAGTTCAAAGTTTTAGGTCCCTCGTCCTAAGGACTGTGTATGTATGACCCCAATTGAAACTGAAAAACAATCAGTATGTTTTTCTTCTAGAAAAATGTTAAAAGACAAAGTTCTGATGGTTGGCTGGCCTTTCAGGCTGGCATCTTCCACCAGTGCACTGACCCAATTACTGGTCTAAAGCTGCTGTGTTTGGAAATATGGATGCTGTTAAGGCTCCTCCATCACATTATACTTTACTCAGCTAGTAATTATGAATATGAGCTCAGCTCTGCAGAAAACAGAATGGAACGGTCAGCAGTCATACTCCACGTCTGCTCCCCTGGTGTCCAGAGAAGAGAGAAAGATTACAGCGCTCCTCCAGCTGGCCTTTGCCGATTTTCCTCCTGTTAGGCCTGACCCTCAGAAACTTCCTGTAACTCTAGGTATGAATCTCTGAACTTCAAAGTTTAGCATCTAAAAACCTTCACCCTGGGCAGCCTGGGGGCTCTGCGGTTTAGCACCACCTTCAGTCCAGGGCATGATCCTGGACACCTGGGATCAAATCCCGCGTCGGGCTCCCTGCAGGAAGCCTGCTTCTCCCTCTGCTTGTGTCTCTGCCTCTCTCTATCTCCCATGAATAAATAAATTTTTAAAAAATCTTTAAAAAACGACCACCACAACAAAAATGACCACTTTGGGGTGCGCCTGGCTGGCTCAGTTGGTGGAGCACAAGACTTTTCATCTCAGGGTCGTGAGCTCGAGCCTATGTTGGGTATAGAGATTACTAAAAATAAAATATTTTAAAGTATAAATAAAACTTTTCAAGTTACACGGGAAGGAGAAGACAAGTGTGTAAAGAAGAAAGATCGCGGCTGTTTATACATTTTATTCCAATCCATCGTTACAATTCTTTATATGGGTAATCAGGGGTGGAGTTTTCTTTTCGGGAGGAGGTCTTCCAGAAAACCTTGCAGGGCGCCTTCTCCTGTAGGGACCTCTGAGTGGGGGGACCTGCTGCCACTCGGGTGCCTCCCCTGCTGCCTCTCCTGAGAAGGGCGCTGCACCTGCCTGGGGGAATCCACTGGGACCACCCAGCCAGGAAAGTCATGAGGCTTTTCTTCAATTCTATCACTTCCTTCCTGCAGATGCTTTTGAAAAGAAGCAGAGGACAAAGGAAAGGATAATAACCATCTGGATTGGCCAGCATTAAAAGATCCATAACTCCTTCCTCAAAAAAAAAAAAAAAAAGAGATGCTTCAGAAGAATAAATCGTATTTCCATTAAAAGGATGAGAAAAAAAAACAAAAACAAAAACAAAAACAAAATAAAAGGATGAGAAAGTTAGGGATGCCCGGAGGGCCCAGGGCTTGACCCCGGGTCTCAGGATCGAGTCCCCCATCCCACTCCCTGCATGGCGCCTGCGTCTCCCTCTGCCTGGGTCTCTGCCTCTCTCTCTCTCTGTCTCTCTGTTTCTCAGGTATAAATATATAAAATCCTTGAGAAAAAAAAAAGGATGAGAAAGTTAAAAATGAAGGATGAGAAGGCTAAGCAAAGACCTTAAGGAAATCGCTCTAGTCAGAGAAGGAAAAGTCAAGAATTTTCAGTCAACGAAAAACCGGCTGGTTTGGCCCATCACGTTGGCTGAGGCCCTCGGTGAGAGGAGGCCGGGCCATCCATCATCCCCGGCGGGCCGGCCTCCCGGGCGCCCACAAATCACTCGAGAGCGATCAGGTCGGGGCTCATCTCGGCTCCCGGAGTCCGTCGGGAGCTTCCGGGGGTAGCGGGTGATAAACGACGCGCCTGAAACTCGGCTGGTAATTTTAGAGGAAAATCCATTTTTAATGGCCAACTTTATGTACTTTCCTGGAACTTTTTCAAAATGGAAAAGCGAGAAAAGTAAATCACCTCACGAAGTCGGGAGCCCTCACGGCGGAGAGCGTGATGACGTCAAGGGCTCGGAGCCAGCGGGCAGCGTCCGGCGGAGGCTGTGGGGGCCCCGCCCTCGGGCAGGTGCGGGCCGGGGGCTCCTGTGGGCCGAGCTCGGCGGCGCGGGCGGGCGCGGAGGGGCGGCGAGGGGCGGCCCTGCCGGTGCCGGGGACCCGCGGGCTGCAGGCGCCAGGGAGTCGCCGGGCGAGGGGCCTGCCGGGGCGGAGGAGCCGGGGGACAGCGGGGCCGGGGCCGCGGGGCGGAGCTGCAGGCCCCTCAGCCCAGCGGGCGGCGCGCTCCTTCACCCGGCGGGAGGGCCCGCGGCCCCGTCCCTCGGGCGCCCGCCTCAGCCGCCAGCCGGGCCGACCGGCTCCCCACAGGCGCCCACAGAGCGGGCTGCGCACTTGCCGGACGCGCGCCGCGGCCGCGGGAGCCACGTGAGCAACACGCGGTGAGCGCGGCGGGACCCGGCGGGGAGGCCTCGGCACCGGCGCCCCCAACCCGCCCCGGCCTCGGCTCGCGCCTGCACCCGACACCCAGACCGGAGGGCAGAGGTGGGCACTGCCCGCGGGCCAAGGAGCAGCGAGGCCCGCCATCCCGCCCAGCGCCCGGGGAGGCGCCGGGCCCCAGGCTGCTGGAGCCCCCACTCACGACCAGAAACTCGCACTTCGTCACCAACGAAACAGAAACCCCAGCGCGTCAGGTGGAGGAGCAGAGACGGGTGGCGCGGGGTCACTCAACGGCCGGCACTTGCACTCTCCTGGGAAGGCCGGAGCGTGGGGCCCTCCTCGGGCTGCCCCCGGCCTTGCCCTCCCCGATCCGGTTCAGAATCCCACAAGGACACGGCAGACCCTCGGCACCCAGCGGAGACAGCGGGTAAACTGAGGCACCGCCCCAAGCCTGCTACACGTGGCCACCAGGCAGCGTTCCAGGTGGGAGCGAAGCCACCGAACCAGCCACTCTCTCCAGAAGCGAACGCTGACGTTTTCACTTTACCAAGGTCCGGGCTCCCCGCCCCCACAAGGGAAATCTCCATCTTAAACTCCTTTTGGTCGGAGGCTTGTGAAGATTCCAGGCTAAAGGGGTGGCCCAAGGAGCCGCAGCTCCTTACTGCATGTGCTTCGCCCTTTCTTTCTTTTGCTTAAGAACGGATTCTTTTGCTTAAGAAAGTTCCCACAAAAAATAAAAAAATTAAAAAAAAAAGTTCCCACAAATGGTATTAAAAATTGAGATGCTCAGGCATCTGGGTGGCTCAGCGACTGAGCACCTAACCTCGGCTCAGGTCAGGATGCGGGGTCCTGATGGAGCCCCGCGCTCGCCGCTCAGCCGCGGGCCTGCTTGTCCCTCTCCTCCCCGTGACTTCTCTCTGTGCCGTCTCAGTCTCTCTCAAAGAAAACCTTTAAAAAACAAAAGCCAAGACCCGTCATAACAGTCCTACGCACCTCCTCTGTCACACACAGGCCACTGCCAAGTACCGTGGACTCTCCTGCGCTGATGAGGACACAAAGCTAGAGACACGGCCACGAGTCGCAAAACCAGGAAGCCACCAGAGTGCGGACCTCTGCAAGGTCACAGTGTCCGGCTCTAACCTCTCCTGATGCCATGTCGCAGAGCCTTGACCCAAAAAGGAAGCTGCTCACACACACGGAGTATGATCGGAAGGACAGAAGCTTTAGGGTTCCTTTTCTTTTCACTGATGTGACACACGGATGTCACACTCATTTTCTGAGGTGGAAAGATAACACCATTTGCAGAACATGAGGCCAGGAAGCTTGGCTTGAGTGTTTTCCTGGGGGCACCGCTTACCATGTCCCTTCAAGAGCCAAACGGGGGCGGGGGGGGGGGTGTCTTCTACGGATCATGCCGGGCATGGGTGGTTCTATCCAGAACGGGTGTCCTCCTGAGGCAGCACCGTCAGGGTGAACGCTTCTCTACGGCCCAGCAGATCGGGCAGCAAGCTCGCCTCTGAGCCTCAGCCTGCGCATCAGGAAGACCCGGGGACAATCAGATGCACCCCGTCAGGCTGAGGACGCGCTGGGGTTCCACGCGGGGCCCTGGGGCTGCCTGGCGCACAGGACGGCCCCCAGACGCAGTCCTGCTCCCTGTCCCTCCTGCCTGTGGGAGGAGCGGTGCGCCCTGGGCCCCCAGACGCCCGCAGAGAAGGCAGCAGGACTGGAAGCTCCGGCCCTCGCTGACTGAACCAGCACAACATGTGGTAGCACTTGGGAATGCAGCAGGTCTTCCTCTCAAGCAAACTCCTGCCCGGTGGTAAAATTACAAAAGAGCCAGAGAAAAACTGCATAAACTATGTTTTTGGGGAAAATCACCTTTAAAAAGTAGAACGGACACTTTCCAAACATCCACATGTGAGCATCACATTGGCTTCGTGGCCACACGTGGCACAGGCTTCAAAGCTACACTGGTGATCAAAAGGACAATATAAATGCAGAGAGCTTCATTCGTCTTTCGGGGCTGTCAGCCTGAAGAATTATGTAGAAGAATAAAGAAATAACTAAGATGTTTGCTTGAAGAAGCCGACCACATTTCATTGCTGACATCATTTTATTAATGGTGACGGATACGATTTCCGACCTCTGCCCCTCGGAGTCGTGTGTCAGAGCGGGGGAGATGGGGAGCATTTTCCTGGAGACTCTCCGGCTCTGACACTAGTTCTGCAGCCACAGCCGGAGGAGCGCGCAGCCCAGCAAGCCGCCTCGCCTTTTTCCTTTAATCTCTACTGATCCCTTCGAAAATCCCTCAGGGCCTCACCTGCTCCTGGCGGCCCTCCCCGAAGGCTGCTTCTGCCCCTGGCGACAGAGCCGAACTGTCCCTTCCTGAGGCTGCAGCCTCTGCCGGTGCCAATGACTTTGTCTTGTCATCCTCTAACTTCTTCTTCTTCTTCGCTCTTTGCTCTATGTTAAACTGAGTGAGCTCTTCATTTTTCTCTGTGATGTATTTTAGCTACAAAAAAAAAAAAAGTAAAGAATTCCATTTTGATCTGGTTGTGAAGCCCCTCTAAAGTGGGGGCGGGAGGGTGGGAATCTATACCCCTCCTAACCACTCCTGCCCTAAGAGTTTGGGTGGAAAAGCTTGGGTTATGTTCCTTAGAGTAAAATAGAACTTCCAGTTTTTCCTGGAAGAGGTCATCAACTACAAAAATCAACCAACTGCTGCCCACACTCCTACCAAACAGGTAGGAGCTCCCCAGGGAATCAAGAGTTAAAATGTGGAGTGTGCAGGAGCACGCCAGGCCTACGTATACTCTACCAAGCACCAGTACAATCAACACCCGCCTCTAAGTGTACCCGACGAACGTCACTGAGCAACTGCTATGCACCAGGTACTAGGGATACTAGGTAAGTAACACAAAGTCCCTGCCCTCCGGGAGGATTTTCTCAAATGGGTAAATTTAACTGCACCTCTGTCATGAAAAAAAAAATTAAGAGCCCAAAATAAAAACAGTATTTGGAAGTAAACAAATGTGCAATAAACAGGTAACTTCCCAATTAATATTCTAAGATGACTTGCACTGACCATTCCTTTGCAAAAAGAAGAAACTGCTCCCTGAGACCAACCACCTACCAGTATGACCCGCACAGAACGTATGGAGAGAGAGAAGGGTCCTCCTCACGGATACGCAGCCCCTCCTGCCACCTTAGCTGTTTTCCCGAGGAATCACAGTGTCTTTCACCTTGACTTAGACTTTGGAGAGAGGACGGTAGAAGAGCAGAGGGGGAAAGAGAGCCCAGGGGAAGTGGTGCTGGCTACTGCGCCTCTCCACCAGGGAGAATCGAGCTCAGCTCCGGGAAGTTACTGAACTCCAGCTGCCTCCCCTGTAAAATTGGGCCAATCGATCATTACTAAAAACCTCAGAGGGTGGTTGTGAGGTTTTAAATAATGCATGTAAAATAATAACGACAAAAGACCCCTGTCAACTGTCAACTGCTATACAGACTCATTCAACAACTACTTATTGAGCACCTGCTGTGTGCCAGGCCCTATTCTAGGCACAGCAGATGCAGCAGAGAAGACACAAAGATCCCCGCCCTGGTGGAGCTCACATGACAGGGAACGTAAAGTATTTTTACTGCAAGGATTAGACAAGGTCAGAGAACCTCACAGGTGCCCTGGGTGGGCCCCAGGCCACAGCCACTAGCCCGGGATGATCACAGCATCACCTGTAAAATGAGGGCACGGTCAAGACGATGTCTAGATTTCTCTGGAAAGAGAGAAAATGTGTGCGGTTTTCTGCCCGTCCCAGCCGTACACACACTCCTTCCACAGCTGGCCCATCAGAGCTGTGGTCACCGTAACACAACTATCCCCACATGCTCTAACCCATGGCCTGTCTCTGACATCATGCTGTAAATGAAATACAGGGCCAAAGTTTTGAGATGTTACAAAAAAGGCAAATTATGAAATCCAGAGAGTGCTGATTAGAAAATTTCAAATTGGCTTAGCAAGATCCATCATGATGAAAGAGAGACTATAAATTGCGGGCAGGTCTGAATGGTTCAACCGTCTCTCGTTTTTAATGCAAGGTGCCCTAGGGAATCGCTTCATGGCTGCAAGTGATTAATTGGGAATAATGTATTCTGATGGGAAAGGGGAGTGAGGAAAGAAATTCATCTCTCACCAGTGAATTACTCCTCCTGGCTAAGAGCTTCACATCTTCAGTGTTAATTGTGCTTCTTTTCGCATGTCTGTAGAAAGGGCAGGAACAATTCACCAAAATGTTTAGTATCATTTCAAGTTTTGATGAAACCCAAAAGTTCATGGTCAGACTCCAAACTAGCAAGGATCTCTAAGTAGCCCATCTTTTTAGATTAAATTCATTAACCAACAGTGACATAAAGATGAGTGAAGTGACTTAGCCAAGATACTAATTAAATAAAAAGACCATGGAAGGCAGAAGCCCATCTGTCCACCTCCAGCCGAGGCCACGGGTGCCCGAGCGGAGACCTGCATGGGCACGACGCTCACAGCACACGCCGGGGTCGTGGCAAGTAGTGTCTGGGCATGCCTCTAGTGAAGAGAGAAAATGACACAACACGGTATCTCCCAACACATAGGTCGCCTGTGCTTACACAGACGTTAAAGACAAGAACAAAGATACCAAGATCCTGAAGCTCTTCTCCAAGGGCTAAATTACAGGAAGAGGCTCGGGCAGGTGTCCCCTAACACCCCACTTCCCAACAAGGAGCTAACATGCTTCCTCGTCGACAGCCAAGCCAGAACAAAGAACATCCTTGGAACTGGGGTCTGTGTCTTGCTCACAACTTGGGACTCAAATTCTCATTCCAGTTCTCTTATCTTTGCTTTAAAAGGTAATTTCAGGGGTGCCTGGGTGGCTTAGTCGGTTGAGCATCTGCCTTCAGCTCAGGTCATGATCTCAGGTCCTGGGTCCCGCGTGGGGCTCCCCACTGAGGAAGGGAGCTTCTCCCTCTCCCTCTGACCCTTCTCATCGCTTGTGTGCATACTCTCTGTCTCAAATAAATAAATAAAATTGTTTAAAAAAAAGAGGTAATTTCAGATAATAAGCTCTAGTTAGTAATTTATTGCTCTAAATACACCATTCCTTGCCATTTCCAATTTGCTCCAAAAATAAGTAGAGACTTTGCACACGGGAGTAAGTAGGCATCTCTGTACCCTTAATAACCAGTTAAGTGGCCAACATACATAAAGTCCTCACCGAATACCTGTTAACGGTAAAATCACACAGAATCACACTCTATAATTTGGCCAAATTAAACCTTCACATCCTGCTAAATGCGCAGATACCATGTGTCCCTCCTCATGACTGACAACCCCGCCTGCGCTGACTGGACCGTTCCAGGAGACAGCTCCTAATTAGCCATGTGCAAGGGACCAGGAGAGGAGGGGAGAGGCCCAAGGGGCCACAGCAGGTGGAGGCGGTTAGGTGCCGGGTGCAGCGGGGCCCTCAGGCCCACCGTCCAGCCGCTCTGCCCGTGTTCACGCCCTTCGCCAAGTCCACAAAAGGAACAGATGAAAGGAAGCAGCCTACTGAACTGTCTACAGGGTAAGTTTAGTCTGTTCACAAGGAAGCATTTAGTAGCGGCAAAGCCAACCCCTCCACCACCCGCCTATCTAAGGCTAACACTGCCCTAAACGGAAGGGCAGGTACAGCCTGCGCCGCCGCCACACCTCAGAGACTCTCCTAAATCAAACCTCTGACTCCAGGAAGTCACCCAAGGGAAAATTATAAAGCAGTTTTTCATGTAATACTTTCAGCAACACAGGTTTTAAAGACTATTCCCAAAATATTCCTAGAATTTATTTACTGTCTAATATCTATCTTCTTCAAAATGTTACATCTTGAACATATTAATGATATTAGATGACTAGAGATTTCAAAGCTAAATTTAAGGGAAATTCACAACTTAAATCGGGAGATGATTTTCCAAAGTTTACAGGAGAACTATTTAAATTTAAATGCATTTTCCATAGAAACAATGTTAAAATACTGGCTGGGTTCCCAGCCAGCCTACAAAGACCCTTTAATACACAGTGGGCCTGAAAACAGTCCTTCAGACTCCTTGCAGGACTCACAGTTCTAGAAGACAGTGGCCGCAGGGACAAAACAAAGCCACACGATAAACAAAGCTGACCTGGGAATATCAATGTCATTCCATGACAAACTTTATTTTTTTTTGAAGATTTTATTTATTTGAGAGAGAGAGAGCAAGAGCGGGGAAGAGAGGCAGAGCGAGATGGAGAGCAGACTCCCGGCTCAGCAGAGACACCCCCTCCCCATGAAGGGCTCAATCCCAGGACCCTGGGATCATGACCCAAGCTGGGGGCAGACACTTAACCAGCTGAGCCACCCAGGCAACCCCTGTGAGAAATTTTAAAACACAATTCTTTTTTTTAATATGCTAGCAAACTGAAGTACTATGAAGATCAGTGTGAAATTAGGCAAAGGTCCAGTCTTCAAAGAAAATTTGCACTTTGCTGGCTCAGGGTTTGGGGGCTGGGAGAGTGTGAAGAGCATTGGACACCCCTGGACACGCAAAAGGTAAGGCAGCTCAGCCAGCAAGCCTTGCCTCTCTCTTAGACAACAGCAGTTTGACAGCCTTTGCGCAGATCCTTGGCTTAGGTGCTGGCCTTCCTTGGGGAGCTTACAGCTCAAGTAAAACACACACACCACACCCTCTACCTGCCAAGTACCCAGCAAAGGAAATCAACCTCTTAACATAAAAAAACAAAAAACAAAAAAACAAAAAAACCCACAGAGCCCATGAAAGCTCAAGGTATTACAATGCTAAATATTTCCAAATTCGTTATTTCTAGTGTTTTTATAAAAGCATCTAAAAACCTTGTCTTTTCCCACAGCTACCCCAGAAATGGCAGGAAAAGTCACAGTTGGGGGCTTACTGCTGGCATCTACCAGGCAGAGGGCAGAGAAGCCCATGAACACCGTACAAGGCACAGGACAGTCCCCACCACAACCCCGAATTAGCCAATGTCAGTGATGCTGAGATGGAGAACCCATGCTGTGTTGATTAACTTTACGCTCAAATCAAATAATCACTGGCTTACATATTCATATTTTTGTGCCACTCTGTAATAAAAAGTTGTATTTTCCCCAAAAAAAGGAAAGAAACGGCAAGGAAAGGTGATAAAGGTACTTCACAGGTGATGCAGCAGCTGGGGGGTGGGGTTGGGCGCCACGCAAAGGAGCCACCACCTAAATTAACGATGAATAAACTGCAGGAGCTATTAGTATTCCATATTATCTTTCCCTTTTTGGCCAAGTCGGAGATGCTAAGCGGTTTTTAGGGATTCATACACACAGAGGCAGCAAAGATTTAGAGTCTGCCCTCTGAGAACCTACTGCTTTAATTCATTCAAAATACTCACCCGAGCAACCAAGAGCTAACAGAAGCAAGGTGAAAAGCTCGGGGTGCGGGAGAGACTGGCACCAAATCAGAAGTGTGAGCAAATCGGAAAGCTTTAGCCCTTTCCGGCCTCAGTCATTCAAATTGCTTCATAAAAGCAATTCGTTGCGATTGTTTTCAATTACCTGAGGTACTAATTGAAGAGATGAGCATAAATCACCTGTAAAAGCCAAAGTTTACCCACTGAAAGCAAGTCACCCGCTTTTCAAGGAGTGTGTGTCTCTCTGGTGACAGATGCTGCAAACCCGAGGCTGACTGCGGGCAGGTGCTGGGTGCTGGGTGCTGCCCCAAGGCCCACCTGCAATTACTGCTGGGCATTCAGCGCGCACGTGCCCCGCACCGTCCTGCAGAAACGTTCTTCAAAGCACACACGCCCCACACGTTCACAGCCCCGGAGCTGTTCTTCCTACCTTCTTAACCGGGAACTGAACGACTCTGCGGCTTTGATAAAAAGGTACTCGGAAGGCATCGAAAACAAACAAGCCAAATCAAATCTGAATGGACGTGATTAGAGCAGATTTCGTATTCTTGCAGAATCATGATTAGAGATGAGCCTCCACAAAACGCACACACAAGAAAGACTAAAGCCCTCCTGAAATACACCACCAGGCAGAGGGTATGAATAGGATGCAAAGACACAGCAAAACGCAAGCTCCTTACTCACCTTGCAAACATTTCAAGGTCTTTGGCAAAATGTTCTGAAAGAGAAAAAGATGTGCTTTAGCTATCCTTGCGTCACTCTTTCCAAGGTGGGTGGAGGCACTTTGGGCCACCCCATCCCCAGACCGGGAGCCTTTAGCCGGTCTTGGTTTTGTGTTTTTCGAGCTATCAGCCGTTTTATTCATTGCGACCTCCTCCTAATTGTGGTCATTGTGGCCACACCTCCTTCCATGAAACTGGCCCTTAACTTTAAATCTTGCTACAAGTTAGGGCTTGAGAAAATGCTACTTTCCTGGAACTTCAAGCAGACACCAATGTTACAGGCTCAGCTGTCAACTAAACCCTGGCACTGGCAATATACAAATGTTAGAGAGCAATGATCTAAAACTTTAACGTGTAACATTCCAGGCAATTAAACACAATAAAATAAAGGTCTTCATGCCCAGTGTTGGGTAATAGAGAAAACAAAAGTTCTGCCCATAAAACATCTGATGTTACAGCCAGGAAGTGTTTCCTGCACAGCACCCGATGCTAACCCGCCCACCCCACACCTTGCTCCCAGGCAAAAGCAACTCTGGGGATTTCTGTACACAGAGGAAGGCCCTGGCTTCGTACCACACTGGCGGAAGGTCAGCTCTGAGATGGCTGCAATGGTCTGCTTGCTGAACTGCACTTCTTTGTCCGATGCGACATCCTCGCAAAGACAACCGACAGTGTAGTGCACTGCTGCTTTTAGCCTCTGGAGCAAAAATTGAAACACTTCATAGGTCAGGTTGCAAAGAAGAGGTTTTCACATTTTAGAAAATTAAGACCAAAGAGAGGGTCTGCTCTCAATTCCTTGGGCACTTTCCTAATGGCTGAGTGACTTTTCAAGTGTACTAATAAATTAATGAGGCCCTCTGGAGTGTGACTTGTAGAAACATTACTTCCTAGTTAATGGTTATGATTTAGGTCAAGTAAAGATAAGGAATTACAGCGGCAGGTCGGCAGGGAGAAAAGTAAGACTTGCACTTAGAAAGAATCTGCACGACTTTACTCAGCTACTCCATAAATATGTACCCATTCCCGCTGAGTAAAGGCATATGCTAGGTGTTTCAGGAACAATGAACAACCAAAGGTGAATCTAGTGAAATGCAAAAGGATCCCATCCTTCTGCTCTAAGTCTCTGCCAGACCCAGGCCTGCATGTGACAAAGGACAAATGCTTAGGGCCATGTTGGGAAAGGCCTGTGAGGGCACATCGGACCCTCCTTGGACTTGCTGGCTTGTTAGCCCACCTCCCCAGGACCCTCACTGCTCCTCAGCAACCCTTTCAGATACTGAAGAACATATCTTTCCCATGCAGAGGAGGAGCAAAGGAGCAAAACAAAGCCAAGCCAGGATCTCATGTCCACAAACTTACTGCACCCTTGGCTGTGTTCCTTCTCCATGCTGGAGACAGAACTGAACCGGACAGGGGGACAGCTGTACCCCAAACAGCGTAAGGTCTCTCAGCAAGTGTTCACAGCTGAGACAGGATGAGGAGGAACTGCAGAAACACAGGTCCAGGACCCCAGGGTAGAGGCCAGGCAGATAAGCAAGGGCAATTACCTTCCTTAGTTTCAGAAACCAAAAGACCGATGGTAGGAGGAGACAAAAGGACCATCACCCTGGGAGGAATATGGCCTGCCACCATCATCTTTTTTAGGTACGAGTAGCAGTGTCCTTAGAGGAACGCCTCCCAGGAAGTTTTCTGACCCTCCTCCTGCATGCCTCCTGGGCAGGGCCAAGTGCCTCTTCAATGCCACAGATGACACCGCACTTCAAGGCTAACTCCCTAGACCCTACATTCCCCAGGGGCAGGACCCTGTCAGTTGTGTTCCCTACTCTGGGCCAAGAACAGCTGCTTGAATGGGTGGTGGGATCCTCAACCAGCTCACCGATTTCTCAGCCCATCTTTGCAGCCTTACTCATCTCTTCAGCCAGCAGGTACCGGGGGCTGAGAATACGAAAAGGAAAAGCACAGCCCGGCTCTCAGGGTTTCTCTCCCACTACACCTTTGCCATCAGTGGACACTTCAAAACCACCAGTGTGGGAAAGACAGAGAGAACTGTCCCAGGACAGATCAAAGGGACGGGATTGCTAAATGAAAGTTATGACCCCTGCCTGGATCCTGGAGGAAAGAAAACAGATCAGGAGAAACCGCTTTGGGACGACTGGGGAAGTGTGCGTATGGACGGATCATTAGACACCAGGATTCACCGCATTAAACTTCCTGAGTGTGCTATTTGAGGTTGTGTAGGAGGATCCCCTCGTCGTCGGGGGAGGCACACCAGAGCAGTAAAATCTAAAGGGAAGGTGTCAAGGTACCTGCAACTAAATCTGAAATGATTCGGAAGAAAGAGAGCAGAGGAGGAAATACAGCAAAGGATTAACAGCTGGTGAATCCGGGTGTGGAGCTGCGGCCGTGGACTGCGCTGTGCTTCCCCCAATACGGGAGGCCGCGAACGAAGGGCTTCTGAAGCCTAACACCGGCGGGAGGACTCTGGTGCCCTGGGCTCGCCCCCGGATCCCCCCGTTACAGGGTCCGCTCTCGCGGCTCTGCCCCGTGTGCTCCCCGGGGCCGCCCGCCACCGTCACGGCGCCTGGGAGGAGGCCAGCATCGACCCCCCAACGCCGCCTGCGGGGGGCGGGGTGCGCGGGGGCGGGGGTCGGGGGTTCGGGGGCGGGGCTGCGGGGAGGGGCGGGGCGCGCGGGGGCGGGGCTACGGCGCGGGGGACCGGGCTGCGGGGAGGGGGCGGGGCTGCGGGGAGGGGGCGGGGCTGCGGAGCCGGGGCCAGGATCCACGCCGGGAGGAGCCCGCGGCGCACGCGCGCTCCGGGGCCGCCCCGCCCGTCACGGCGGCCACGCGCCGGGCCCGCGCCAAGGCGTGGGCTGGAGGGTGTCCCGAGGCGCAGGCCCCACGCGCAGCACAGCCACGTCCGAGCCCGGAGACCGCGGCCGCCCCCCCGCAGCCCGCCCCCAGCCGCCCGACGGCGACCCCATCACCGTGGAGACCACCTCCCAGCACCCCCCGCGGCAGCCGCGCAGGCGCAGGCGTGTCGAGCGCGCGCTCCGGCCCGGGGGACGCGCTCCGAGCAGCGCCCGGGCGAGGCCTGGGGCCCCTCCGTCCGCGGGAGCTGGACGCCGTCTTCCCCCCGCGCGGCCGGGCCGGGACCCGGCGTTCCTGTACCTGCCGGTGGGAGAATCGCTCCTGCTCCTCGGTCCCCTCGTCTTCCTCCATGACAGCGGCCCGACGAGGCCGGCGCGCGACGGCAGAGGGAGGCGGCGGCCGGGAGGAGCCCCTCGGATTTCCCGCGGCGGCGCCGGGAGACGGGCCGCGCGAGGGGACAAACCGCGAAGCGCCCCGCCCTCTGGCGGCCGCTCTAGGAAGCTCCTTCGCGGTCCGGGCGGGGCGGGGCGGGGCGGGCGGCGCCTCGGGGTCCACGCGGGCTCGGCGCCTCGGGGTCCACGCGGGCTCGGCGCCTCCGTCACGGCGCAGGCCGGGGGACGCCGAGTTACCGAGCCGCCCGGCCCCGCAGCCGCACCGCAGCGGCCCCCACCTCAAAGGACATGTTGAGGGAGTTCCGCCCAAGGTGGCTTTTAGTTTTTATTTTTAAAGAACTTATTTATTTAACATTCATGGAGCAGCAGGCTGCACGCAGGGAGCCCGACGCGGGACTCGATCCCGGGACCCGGGTCACGCCCTGGGCCGCAGGCGGCGCCGAACCGCCGAGCCCCTGGGCGCGCAGGGCCTGACCAGATCTCCGCCCAAGTCAGGGTCTGGGGACGGGGACCCACGTCGGGCCCCACGCTGTGCGCCGTCGGTTTCAGATCCTGTCCCTGATGTGCACGTGTACACGTTGGTGCACGTACGTGTGCGTCCGCGTGCAGAAAGCCGCGGCCTCCCCGCGGGCGTTACTCCAGGGCCCGTGGAAGAGTCCGCGGAGGAGGGTCTGGAGCTGAGTGACCGCATCGCGGAAAACGGCCCAATTGCGAGGGAGCGATTTCGCCCCGCGGAGGAGCCACACGACGCGGCGGCTGGAGGCGACCCTTGTGCACACCGAGCGCCCCCCCCCCGCCAGGAGCCGGCCCTCCTGCGGGGCTTGCTCTCGCCCCTGGGCCGCTCTGCCGGGTTTGGGACCTCAGCGGCCGCCGCGGGGAGGTAGGTGCCCCACGCGATAGGAGAGGGAACAAGGCCCCGACGTGCTGGGACGTCTGAGCCGCGCCCTCGCCATAAACGGGACGCGGACATCCGGGGGCTCACTGGGTCCTTCTCCGCTGCCCTAGACTGGGCACCGTGAGTGCGTAATTCAGTAGGAGTCATCATTTGTTTCCTCCAAAATGTCACTGTAAAATGCTGATTCAAAAAAAAACCCTGCATTGGCTGTGGTGTGGATTCTACAGGGTCACGGAGTCAGGGCCTCCGGTCTTCTCTCCCCACAGATGCGAGGTCCCAGGAACAGCGCTTGGCACATGGTAGGTGTGCAGTAGGTGTGCCAGGGGCCGAGGAAAGACGTGAATTGTACACGGGGTGCGGTCAGACAGTCTAATGGTTGAGGGCACAAACCCGCGCCAGGTTGCTGAGGTTCTGGTTCCAGGGCTCAGGAGCTCCGTGACCTCAGACAAGTTACTTCACGTCCCTGGGCTTCATCGACAAATGGGGGATGACGCCAGGGCCCGCTGCAGAGGGTGTCGTGCTAAAGGAGTTCACTTAGAGCAGTGCCCGGTGCACCCTGTGACTTGAATTCCTGTACGTGCCGCTCAGAAGACTCCCAAAGCGGGCCCAAGCGCCTGACGAATGGTCTTTCTCCAGGGGAGCCCCTGTGACGATCACATTCCTCAAAAAATCCAGTCAGTATCTGCGGGCCCACACGCTCCCCACATCCTCTGCCATCTAGAGGTCACGTCTAACCCTCCCCACCCCATTGAAGTGGAGGTGCTAATGACGTGCTTGTACCTGATGCACTGTGCCTGACTTGCGGCTGGCTGGCGCCCAGGCTGCGTCTTCCAGGGCGGTGTCGTGTCTGCTGTTAGCAGGATCCCTCACCTCTGGGGCGGAGCCCCTGTGTAAAAGCCCAGCGCAGCCCGAGGCTGCCGTACTGTGAGGCAGCCCAGCGCCGCATGAGGCCACTTTTGTGTGCCTTTCTCCGCCCTCGCTGAGGTCCCAGCCAGCAGCCGGCAGTGACCACCAGTCATGAAGAGGCCAGACCCCTCCAAATGACCCCAGCCACGGAGTGGCCCGGACACTGTGGAACAGAGACAGGCTGTGCCCCCAGGCCCTTCCAGGTCCTAACCCACAGAACTAGGACACTACTACTAATGGCTCTTACCTGTGCTTAGCGTGGTCTGTTACACAGCACTCGGTAGTACCTGGGACAACATAGAGGATTTCTAGACAGCATATACGTGCTAACCATCCCGAAGGCCTCTGCTCCTCCCAAAGGGTTGGACTCCGCATGTCAGAGAATGCGTACCACTTGCCCATCCCCCGCCTAAGGTCTCCTTGCTGAGAAATCCTGTCTACTCGCTTGTCTGATCCAGCGGTCTTTATAACCAACCTGTGTCCCCAATAAAGCAGGAGTTGTGGCTGAAGACGAAGGGGCCTGGGATTTTTGCACAGGGAGGCCCTTTGCTGGACTAGCCACCAGACTGTCCCTGCGTGGTCAGGTTGGCAGGGACAGACTTGCCCAGGGCCAGAAGTCCCACTTTCCACATGAGCTGGGTAAGAAATGGTGAACCCTGAATAGTCGTCACTGGGCGAGCACTCATTTCCTTCACAGAACAGCTCATCACCCTCTTCATGTGGATGAGAACAGACACCGGCACCTGGGCTCAGTAAAACGGAGCACAGGGAGTTCCTGGCGGGACAGAATAGGGACCTGGGCTACCCGGGAAGCTGGGCAGCCCGTACTAGAGCCCGTACAGGTTTTTACTGATCTTTCAAGCCAGTCACGGAAGTTAAAATTCAAAAGCACAGGAGCCTATATAGTAAAACCAGTCCCCACCAAGGACGTCGGCAGAGGACGGTTTCATTCTTTAACACCAGATTCCTATGCTCTTGCTGTGTGCCAGCTACTGTGCCAAGTAGTTTATCCATAATCCCATTTGTTGTCCCAATGACCCGAGGAAGTGATTTTTAACCCCATTTTGCAGATGAAGAAATGGCAAGGTGGAGGACTCAGGTGACTTACCTGTGGGGACAATGCCGGTTAGCAGAGCTGTGTACCCTCGGGTGTCCCAGCTTACCTGTGCACTGATGCTCCTCCGTCTGTGCTCTAGCACTTCTTGTGGGCGAGTGGCCAACGTGGCGTCGCCCAGTGTGGGGCCACACCCACACACCCTGCCGTGCAGCGCACAGGGGAGCCCCACCAGGAACCTTCTGAGGACTGGTTTGCAGAGTGAGCTCCCCACTGGGTGCTGAGAAGTAATTTGGTTTCTGACTCTCAGAAATCCCACTGCTTCAGGGACAGGTACACCCTGACATGGTCGTAATAATGCCACATACAGGAGCTTATCATGTGCCAGGTACTGGCCTATTCTTACTCCACGAATCCTCAAAGTAGCCTTGAGGAGACGGTACTATTATTGTCTTTTACAGATGAGAAAACTCAGAGCAGAGATAGTAAATAATTTGCCCAAGTCCAACAGCCAGTAGGTGAAGGGCCTGGATCTAAAGCTTCACGGCTTCTGGAGGGTGAGCAGGAGCTTCTACTGCAGGTTATCATTAGGATTTCAGACACTCTTGTGGACAGTCCAGCTTCACATTCCGTCCCCAACCCCTCACCAGTGTTTCTTTGAGGGAACTCGCTCTCCATCCTAGGAACGCCTGTCTGCCTCGAGCAAGTGGTCACCAGTCACCTGTGAGAGAAGCTGCATCGAGTGGAGTGGTTCTTCCCCCTTACAAAAGAGCCCTGTCATGGGCAGTGACTCAGCACCTCTTAGACTTGCAGGTGGGGCGGGGAGGGGTGCCGGCCCTGTCTGGCTAAGTAGTCACATCCAGGCTGAGAGCTTCAAACGCGGAACATTTAATGAAAAGGGTCGCCTCCCATGATAGCTCTGTGAGCCCCTGCACTTTTCTGAAAGAGGTCAGAGGTCAGATTCCGCACCAGCTGTCAAAACAAGGAAGCCCTTTGCTCTATTCTAGGGTACTCTCAAGGCTTTCTAAAGCATTCCAGAGAAATCTTCCTGGAGTTAGGCTGCTGGAATAAGACAATTACACTGGCATCAGGCCACAGAACACTATGAAGTATGCTGGCAGGAACTTTTGTCCTTGAGTAAATAAGATAAAGTCGATAGGCCAGATTCAAGGAGGAGGCTTGGTTGCTAAAAATCCCACCCCAAAACCAAGCACCTGGCTCAGGGCCAAAGAGAAAGAGGCGGGCACCCTGAGCCCACCATGTCGTGTAGTAGTATCAAGTGTGACAACACGAAAGGCATGAGGACTGTCATCAGTGCACGTCCATGGACCCAGTGCCCAACCTGGGAACACATTCAGATCCCCTGTATCCCCTTCTCATCCTTTCCCACACAGTTAATCAGGATCCTAACTTTGCTGTGTTTCTTGTATTATCCTGGAGTCTTCTTTTGGAGAAAACGCAGAGGAAAAACTGAACAAGGCTCAAAGGAAATAGACTCCAATGTGATGAAACCTGCTGCAAACCTTTCTGCCGGGGGTGAGGACGGCTCACTGTGGCCAATGTGAGACTACTTTAGTCTAGAGAAGACGGTAAGTAGAATGTACCTTTTATTAAGTGGAGAATGGGAAATCTATTACATGATACGAAGATTCCAGTTTGAGAAAATCCCACAGCAACCCTTCCCATCTATGCGTGCCTCTATCAGGGGAATTTGCCCTGCCTCCCTAATCACAGGGGACACGTGGAAAACTGCTGCTGGGAGCTGACTCATGATTCACGCTGGTGTGCACACGGGCACCTCCTGCTTGGCCCCAAGGGGGCCAGGCCAGAGGGCACAGTGCTGCTAACCCAGCTACTTTACAAGTAAACTCACATTAACTTTTTCAGGAGTCTCTTATGAGAGACTACTTTAAAAGGTCTGAGCAGAAAGTAGGGCAGAGAGCTGTGTAAGCAGTGGCAAGTGGCAAGTGGAATGTCCCAGTCTAGGGAATTGTGGCGGGTAACCAGTCTGGTCAGGCATTGTATGAAGAGGACGACACGCTGCCACCGTGGCCTGTCCAATTGGTGTGGACAAACTGTCCGGGTTTGGCTAAGAGTTCGTAAGTGTGAGCCCCAAAGTAATCCCGCTGAGCCTGGAAAACAAGAAATTGGGTTGGTTGGAGTAATAAGTGCACACGCCGCCCTCAGCACCAGCCAGGTCGATGTTTGGCACCTACTCCGAGAGCTCACCTGGATGAGGTTGGCCGGTAGCATCTCGTGTCTGTATCCATCATAGAAGGAAAGGGCGGTGGTGAAGCAGGGCATGGGGACACCCGCCTGGACTCCGGTGCTCACTGCCCGCCGCCACGAGTCCTGAGCAAACACAAGCCACAGACAGAGAAGATAACCGCTCCCAGTCAAAGCAACAGAATTCCATGGGCATCGACGCCCGTAAGTGAAACACAAAACCCGCTGAGACGGTTCCCACCACCCAGCGGGGGAGACCTACCTGGCAGTTTTCAACCGCTGACTTGAAAAAGTCATCAAGTAGTAGATTCTGAAGTTGTGGGTTCCGATCAAACGCATCCTTTATCTTTCCCAGGAACACGCTGAAATTAGGAGGGAACAAATGAACGAACGTTAGCCTCAGCACGCTGAATGCCGGCAGAGCAGGGAGAGAAGTCGGGAGCAGACACACGCCCTAGCAGGGTACAAGCTTGCTCTCCTCATCCCTTTAAGCCAGCTGCTGGCTCAGTGAAGAGGGTGCCAGAGTCCCAAGAGGCAAGGCCAGAGGGCACGATGGTTCTCACAGGATCACTTTAAAGGGTGTAGCGCAGACAATCTAGTTTAACAGCTGACATACGGCATAAAGGCAGGATGTGACCATATAAACCAGTCCCAGGGAAACTGTCCACACAGGCGCAGAGACCACCACTCTCTGTGCCCCCCGCACTCACCTCCTGATGATGCAGCCCCCTCTCCACATCAGGGCGATGGCACCATAGTTGAGGGTCCAGCCAAATTCTGTAGCTGCCTGTCTCAGCAGCATAAAGCCTTGCGCGTACGAGATGATCTTGGAAGCATAGAGGGCCTAAAGAACCACGGCCCCGTCAGAGCGAGAGCCAGCCACGTGCCCCCCGCCCGTGGTGCAGGTCCTAGCATGGACAGGGGTAACAGGATGGGGCTGGACTCTGCTGCCCCCACCTGGGCCTCCCACGTCCTCCCACCCCACTGCCTCCCGAAGCGCCAACAAGCACCACGGCCAGGGACTGGGCCCCACCTTCCGAATATCTTCCAGGAATGCTTTCTTATCACCTTCAAACTGCATCTTCTGGGGACCCTTCAGCTTTTTGCTAGCCTGAATCCTCTCATCCTTCAGAGATGATAAGCATCGAGCAAAAACCGCTTCTCCTGCGCAGGGGAGGGGATAACATTACCAAAGTTCACAGAAAACCGGAGGGTAAAGAGTACACATAAGCCAGAGAGGGTGAGGAAAACTAGAAAAGGAGCTGGATTTCCAACAGTGCAAAGAGCTGAAGTCTCAACCTTGGGCCACAACATCTAACCTGGTGCAGAAAGAACTTTTAAGCTTAAAAAAGGTTTTGAATTTTGAGAAAGCTCTAGACAATTTGAGAACTACAAGTCCAAACAAGTCAATCTTCCAACATAAATACAGGTATCAACCACAAAGATCAACACAACATTCAGAAGGGGAATTGGAAGTGCCTGGCTGGCTCAGGCGGTGGAGCATACGACTCTTGATCTCAGGGTTGTAAGTTCAAGTTCGAGTCACAACACAGGTGAAACCACTGTTATTCAGAATTTGTCCGTTGGTCCACATATAAAGTTTCACTTGAGAGAAATTTAATTTTAATTTTTTTTAAAGATTTTATTTATTCATCAGAGAGAGAGAGAGAGAGGCAGAGACACAGGCAGAGGGAGAAGCAGGCTCTATGCAGGGAGCCCGACACAGGACTCGATCTCGGGTCTCCAGGATCACACCCTGGGCTGAAAGCGGCGCTAAACTGCTGGACCACCTGGGCTGCCCGAGAAATTTAATTTTTAAATGTTCAAACTCTCTTCCTTAGAAGCACTCACTACCCCCTCGAAAACTAGTTACCATCAGGGTGCCTTGGGATTGGGCTGGATGCTTGGCTACGGTTGCACTGCCTGGACATGGGGCTCATCTGAAACGAGTACTGACTAATAGCACAGGCTCAACCCACAAAAACTCCACGTGTAATTGTTAAAATTTAGTTTCTAGTACGTCCATCAGCACCACGATTTTATTTGAATAAATGACATCATGATATGGTATTTTAGTATCAAGACATTTACCATCTTCAACAATTAGCCCTTATAGAAGACTCCTGCTCCGCTGACAATTTATAGAACTAGGATAAATTACTCGAAATATTCCTTCCCCCACAGACAAAATGAAGTCAAATCTCTGGTCTTTGTTTTCAAGGAAAAGAACCAGCCCTACACCTGACCACCCTGCCCAAACTCCAAGCACCCCACGAGCAAGCATCGCTCATCCTGGGGCAGCACCCCTGCCATGCCAGTAGCGCACACGCACGGTGGCTGGGTGCTGGAGGGGGACTCAGCGCGGGAGGGCGGAAGCCTCTGGGTAACAGCTGGCGCAAGGAGGCCAGCGTGGCGCAACACTCGGTGTTACCCAAGGATCAGCCCGAGACTCACTTCCCCCTTAGTTCCCCAAATGAGAATGGCATCGAGGAGGGAGTAGGCCTGGCCCACCTTCCACTGGCAGAAGGGGACCAAGTCTCTCAAGCGAGAGGAACCTACAGTACTCCTGTTGGAGTCCGCGATGGAGAAACCGTCCCCCGCTGTCGTCCCCGAGGTCCCTGCCCAGGGCGGCACCCAGCGACTAGCAAAAAAGTGACTGCTTCCTTCTGCAGAGCTGGCTATGCAACCAACTTGTCCTCAGGGCACCTCCCAGCACTGTCCCTGGTCACGGGGAGCCATGGTTCTAGCAAATGAAAAGGAGTGGGGAGACGAGGGAGGGAAAGGCCGCCCGTGACCGGATGAGCAGAGGGGAGAATCTGTTTTACTGGACGGGGAGCAACGATTAGCCTTTCATTCAGCATGCTAGCCACCTTGTTTTATTCTCCATTTTCAATCTTGCCAGAAGTGTACCTATCTTATTCTTAAAGGACTAACTTGTAGTTTTATTAATCCTCTTATTATTTGTTCTCTGTGTGTTTCTGCTTTCTAGAATTTCCTTTCCCCTGTATCTTGAGTCTGATGCTTAACTCACTGCTATTAAACAAACAATATGCATGAAAAAGACACACATGAATGGCCAGGATGGTGGCTTTTTGTTCTAAAGGGAGAGGAAGGAAGGAAGGAAGGGAGGGAGGGAGGGAGGGAGGGAATATAAAGGACCTGAAATGTATAGGTAATACTCTCTTTTTAAAAAAATATCTGGGGGAAGGGCGCTTGGCTGGCTCAGTAGGAAGAGCAGGTGACTCTTGACCTCAGGATCATGACTTCAAGCCCCATGCTGGGCAGAGATTACTTAAAAATAAATAAACCTTAAATAAAATAAAGTAATAAATATCAGGGGAAGGGGGACACCTCAGCAGAACATTTATAATAAATGCTGAGTACGTAAGCTTATGTCATTTGGTAAACTTGTGTATGAAAAATTTCGTTACGTTGACCTTCCCCCTTAGACAGTCATGGGGGTCACCAGCCACTGTTCAGTCACTCAGACAAAAGCAACCCTGAAGGTCGAACTGGGTAGGAAAGCCAGGCACTCCCACGTGCATCTCAAAGCCACAGGAAGGAGAGAAGAGATTCAAGGGCATCAGCCTCTTGCGCTGGAGCAGAAGGCACCGGAGGCCGCCCACGTTCCCCTGAAGACCCGCTCCCTAGTAGCCAGGCTACCCCCATCTTCCAGGACAGCGAGAGCAAAACCAGTGAGACGAGAGGCTTCAGCGGAGGCCAGGCCGCACGTTACCAATGAGGGTGACGGGAACGCCGTACTCCAGGGCTGATATGGCAGTCCACTTCCCCGTGCCCTTCTGCCCTGCGCTGTCCCTGATCTTGGGCAGCAGGTGTTGGCCATCACTGTCTCGGAACTTGAGAATATTGGCGGTGATTTCAATGAGGAACGAGTCGAGCTCCGTCTTATTCCATTCCTCAAATGCCTAGTGCGGGACGCGAGAGGAAACCGGGTGAGAGAAAGCAGGGGCTGCCCAGAGGCCCCCTTCCCTGGCTCACCGCCTTCCTCTGCAAATACAGACCCAGGCGCTCCATCTGCTCCGCCCCGAGGCTCCAGGGCTCTAAGTGCGTGCGAGCGCTGCCTCCCAAGCTGAGTTTTCTGCTCACCACCAGTCAGCGGTATGTGAGGTATGTGACTTCAGGTGGTCATGCCAGTGACTGCCAGCACCTGCCAGCACGTTCTTCCCACAGAGCCGATCGCTCCTCACCTCACACCACTGCCCCCTCAGAGGCCTTCCCTGCTCCCCTGACCTCCTTACTCCCGTCTCCTCTTCTGTGTAACAGTTACCGCCAACGAATGTCTGCGTAATTGCTAGCCTGGCTTCCCAGCTCTGTGCAGACAGGGACTTTGGTCACATCCCCAAGGTTTAGAACAGTTTCTAGCACACAAAGCAGCAGGCGCAGTATTTGTTGAATAGATACGTTAACCTCTAAGTCAGTCACATTTGAACACAAAAAATGAAAAGCGCTCTTCCAACGAAAATCAAGTTAAACTGTTTTGGAAAGAACAGTCAAGGCAAATCAGTGAAGCCAAGTGGGGACTGCCAGGAGGACGGGTGCCGGGTGGTCTGAGTGGGTGGAGGGTGCAGATCATGATCTCAGGGTCGTGAGTTCAAGCCCCACACTGGGTGAAGACGATTAAAAAGGTAATAAACTTTAATAAAACAAAAAAATGAGGAGGAAAACCTGTAAACAAAATTCTGGAAGGGTTCTTCTGCAGACATCTCACAAGTAAGTATTCCTAAATCGTGTTCCACATGAAGTCACTGGGAGCAGAAATTGCAGATGGTGAGAGAGAGGACTACGGTGCTGGCCAGCAGAGCCACGCCTCGAGAAAAGGACTGGACAGGTGATGAATGCGCCTTCCTCTTTTCAGTTAAAATAAATGTTACCTAGTAACGATGCAGACTGTCTAGAGAATGGAGTCCTGACGTTTACCTCGACGTGTATTTTTAAAAGATCAAACTGATAGAGGGATAGACAGATAGATATTCGATCAGGTTTAGTAAAATGCCAGAGGAGAATCTGGGTGGTGCACACACAAGTGTTCTTTCAACTCTGCTGTATGTTTGAACATCTGGTTCATGATAAAATGTTCCCCCCACTCTGACCTTTTTGATTAACTGTCAAACAGCCAGTCCCAACCTGACCAGGAAAGCAAGTTTCGATTCCACCTCCCATGGGGGACGATGAGAGGACCAGTAAAAGGCCACAGGCCTGACAAGGGAATGGTCACTAAATGGTGGTAATGACTGCCGCCCAGGTAACCTGGGGACTCGGCTTAGTGACCAGCTGTCCTATCTTACCGCGTCCCCTGATGGAGGCCGAGACCAACCTGCCACCAGCAGTGACCACAGGAAGGAGGCAGAGGAAGGCTTCGTCGTGGCCAGCAAACCCCTCTCATCTGAGCAGAGTCCCCTGCGGCCAGGGGCAAGGCCTGGGACTCACCTCCGCCATCCCGTTATGCTCCATGCCCAGCACATCCCTCATCAGGTGGTAAGCCTCACAGATGAGCTGCATGTCCCCGTACTCTATCCCATTGTGCACCATCTTCACAAAGTGTCCTGCTCCTTCGTCTCCCACCTGTCAGAGCAACGAGCACCAGGAGGCCGTCAAAGCGGCGGGTTAATACCTCAGAAAAGCCCACGTCAAGTTCTTTGGCAAGGCTCCCTCCCCCTATAAAAAATGACAAATATGAAGCAAATATCTGCAGTATTTTTAAAATTAAGAATCGCTTCATAACAGCTCCACACAGCTCAGCACAGTCCGGCGTGACTGCAGACTCACTCTGAACTCATTCCTCTCAGGGTTTTTCCAAACATCCCAATTCACTGCGAGCGCCCACAGCTCCTCACCCACTGTCTCCCATCCTCTCTTGCTACTAAGGGCCCCGTGCCCCCAGCCCTGCCCCCAAGTGAAAGGAGCCCTCGTCCTCCTGAGGTCACCGCTCTCCTACTCACCGGGCTTACAGTAAGTCGGCTAAGTAAATCACTTGTACTTTTAAAAACATAAATGTATCGTGGTTGTTTCTAACGGCTACCAAGCCCAGAAACGTGTTCCTGCCAGAGTCTCCCAGCGGCCAAGACACGGACTTATAGGAACACTGGCAAGATGTATACAGTCAGAACACCAGCCTGTGAGTTTAGGGCAAGAAACTCGACTACGGATCCTTAGTGCTTACAGTGTCAGTCCCACTGGCTCGTTCCGTCCCTGCAGGCGAGCTGCGCGGGAAGCCAAATAATCTGAAAACTGTCTAGTGGGCCGGGAGTCAGAACAAAGGGGTATCGTGGTCAAATACTCGGTGGCATCGGGTGCTGCTGTCAGGTGCATCCATCCCCACGACAGGCGTCCCCCTGCGATGTCTGCCGGGCCTGGTGTGCCGTCTCTGCTCTGTCACCGCGGGGAGCCGTACTGTGGACGCCCACATCACAGACTTCCACCCTCTGAGCTGCCCTCTTCTGATTTGGACACCTTCTGTGGCTGCTGAGTAACAGGGCTAATCACATTACTTCACCCCATCCTTCCTGTAACTTCACGAATGAACTAAGGCGTCCCTGCTCTTAGTATCTCTACCAGCTTTTTCAATATCCTGAGACTAACGCCCTGAGGCTACAGAAAGTCAATCCCCGACTTGATCGGGACACTTGAGGGCCAGTGCTAGTTTTTTCTTCACCGTTCTGTCCTAAGCATGTCTACAAAGAGGGGGCTGTTGCTGTCCTGTTACTGTAGTAATCAGCAACTGAGGCCCGAAAGTTCCCTTCCTAATCCTTCATACTAATGAGAAAATCCTCAACCCTCCAAACCCAGCCCAGCACCCTCTTGGCCTAGGCAGACTTTGCCCGAACTCCATGATGGCTGGTTAAAATGTATGGACCAGCGTGGGGTGCCCGCTGCCATCACGGGCCTGGTCAGGCCTCCCCGATTCCTCGTACACCTCAGGCCTCTTCCATCTCCCCTCTTAACCTCCCTCATACAAAATAAAACTAAAAAATGGGATTAGGAGCTAAAGAGACCTCGGAGACCATCCAGCCCACCCCCCATATTTTATAGACGAGAACACTGAAGCCCACATACTGTACTGAGTCACTCATGTCACACAGTGAATGGAGAGCCAGAATTACAGGCCAGGTCTCCCAGCCTAGTGCCTTTCCCACCCATGGCATGGTCCAAGGCTGCAGCGGGGATAAAACTGATTTTAGCAGCAACACAAAATGCAGGGAGGGAGGCATAAAGGAGTGAGCCTGGGCCTCCCTTCCATTTCGTGAAGGCAAAAGGCCATGTATAGCGTACTCTGTTCAAGCACAGAATACCTGCATCCCAGGCTACGGGAGAGATTGTCCACATCCGTGGCCAGGACATCTGACCGCATCAGCCACTCAGTCCTCCTTCCATGCAGGCAGAGAAAGCCCGCTTTTGATTCTGACATTTTCTTCATTTTCATGAAGTCACACGGCTAAAACAAATCTCGCTTCACCTCATCCTTGCTGTACCTTCTTAAAGAATCCAACTTTTAGATGAATTGAGGAGGCCTATTTCTAATACCAGCCTCAAGGCTCTGAAATATTAAGATGCAAGGACATGTAAAACAGGCATGCATCTTGGGCCTCAGCTGCGCTAGCGACTTCAAGACTGAGATGCTTGTCACACAACTAACTGCTGCCACAAGGTGGTCCTGGCTGTGTGCACTGTGTCATGTTTGCGCCCAAGTTACCACCTGGCTTGAAAGAGAAGCCAGAACTTGCCCAGTCACAGCAGGGTTCCCCCGATCCAACCTTCGCAGCGATGCCTTGGAAGATGGTCTTGATGTGGGGCCTGTGGGGTGGAACCGTGTAGTTTAGCTGCTGAAAAGAGGACTGAGATCTCAAATATTCAAGGACCTCCCGCCACCCCCGATTTTTTTCTCCAAATAGGAGGTGGAAGCACCCCCCTTCATGGAAAAAGTAACCAATGTGCCAAGACCACGAGGTAAGCCCATCAGAGGCTGCAGACTATCTGGTTAAAGCAGACAGACCCGCTGGAAGCATGAAAGCACCCGGAGAAATTTCCTCTGCACTGTCAAAAGGAGCTGTGATTCCAAACAGCAAGCAACAGGGAAGTTCCTGCAGAGGCAGATGCCTTTTACGAGTCTGGATGCAGGTCACCGGGCGGGGCGCGATCCTGGGAGTGCAGAACTGCACAGGTTTCCCAGAGCAGAGTTCCTTATTACCCCGAGGAAGGCTGCTGTGCTTCGTCCCTCCCACTGCCCCGCAGGAGGCCAGGTTAGCTCACGAGGCTTTCTGCTTCTGGTCTCCTCACTACTTACTAATAAAGGCTTCTTTACAACAAGTTTTTGGTAAAGACACAGAATTGACAGAATTGCAAAGTTAACGTTCAGGATTAGAGCTCAGACAGCTAAATGTTAAGCTTCAGAACATCACGGAGCTCGTACTGAGCATTTCAGATGATGGTGCGGCTTCTACTTCTCCAGCTGGGCCTGGGAGAATGAGTCCAGGAGCAACTGGGGCACCTGCGCCTTATCAGATGTCCTCACGTGTATCATCTGAGTGCCTAGCCCGAGATAAATGTTCGTAAGCTTCTGAGAGGCAGGAAGGAAGGCCTCTCTCTACTTCTAGATTTCACATACTGCAGGGGCGCCTGGGGAGGCTCAGTCGGTTAAGGGTCTGACTTTTGATTTTGGCTCAGGTCATGATCTCAGGGTCCTGGGATCGAGTGCTGTGCTGGGCTCTGCATGCAACAGAGTGTCTGCTTGGGATTCTCTCCCTACCTCTCCCCTTGCTGAAACTTGTGCACCTGTGCACACACGCTCTTGCTCAAATAAATAAAATCTTTAGATTTCACATGCTGCAAAGAATTCCCCAACCTATTCATCAGAGAGGGAATTTTTTATTTAAGATTTTATTTATTATTTATTCATGAAAGACACAGAGAGAGAGAGAGGCAGAAACACAGGCAGAGGGAGAAGCAGGCTCCAGGCAGGGAGCCTGACGTGGGACTCGATCCCGGGTCTCCAGAATCACACCCCAAGCTGCAGGCAGCACTAAACCGCTGCGCCACCCGAGCTGCCTGAGACAGGGAGTTTAAAAAATAATCTTCCCCAGTAAGCCCTACACCTCTGGGAACTAGGCTGGGTCACTCCTTACTTTTATACTTAATATAATTCTAGCATATTTGGAATTCAAACTCCTTCAGAAAAGAATGGTACCTTTCCACATCTCCCTCAACAAGATCCCTCCTTTGCTCGCTCTTTCTCTTCTGCTTCTCCAGCCCTGTCTGGTTCTCTCAGTCTGTGTCAGGGGTTATTACTACTTGCACCTTTTCATTTGGATTCTCTGTCCTGCTTGCCCCCCACCCCCACGCCTTACGCACTCCTCCTCTTACATCACCAGTGCACCTCCCCCTCTATGGCCAACACTTCCTCTTACATACAGCACAGTGAACAGTGCAAAATTCGTTTTTCCCACAAGTCAAATAGAAAACTTCTACCTCGTTTTCCCAGGCACAAAACAGGCAGGCCGTGTCAGATTTTTCCATTACTCACAATTGTTAAATAAACAGTTATTTTAGGACTGTGCATCAATTATAGAGGCAGACATTACTTCTAACTTCAGACCGTGCCCAGGACATTATTCGAACAGAACCTTCCTTAAAGCCTCTGAACTCTGTTAAGCCTGTTGAGAACGTCCTAGTGTCAGTCTTGGAGGAAGTAACAGAAGACAAAACACAAAAGAGAATATGCACATATGTGATGTCAAAGTAGTGAAAAGTATAGATAAAAGAAATATTTCCAGCATTTCCAACACTCAGGCACCACTGAGATCAGGGTGGCAGAAATGCCCATGGCTCATCTTCCTCACAGCTCAGGCTCCCTTATGCTGACATGGGGGTGGCACCTTGGATACTCACCAGGCCTCTTTGTCCCCTCCTGGCATAAGGGAGGGGCCATACCGGGCCCCCTCCTCTCCACCACTGACTCCACTCCCCACAAACAAGATTCCCTTGGCCTTGAGGTCTCGACACCGTCTCTGGCAGGAGAGAAAAACAATTTCATTATGCTTCCATAAAATAGTTTCTCTCAATGAATGAAGAGGAGGTAGAGGACAGGTATGGAGAGCCCACACTAGATATGAAATGGCCCAAGGATCCAAGAACCTGATCATTCAAGAAATTTTATCCTGGGGCACCTGACTGGCTCAGTAGTAGAACACACAACTCTTGATCTCAGGGTTGTGAGTTCAAGCTCCATGTTGCGTGGGAGTCTACTTTAATAATTAATTAAAAATTAATTAATAAAAAAGAGGAATTTGATTGCCTCAGTTTGAGTTAGGAAAAAAAAAAATCCGGGAGCCCAGCTGGCTCAGTCAATAAAGCAGGTGACTCTTGATCTCGAGGTTGTGAGTCTGAGCCCCATGTGGGTGTAGAGATTACTTATTAAAAAAAAAAAAAATTCATGAAGTTTAAAATAGCTACCCTTCCCCCAAAAGGAAATAATAAGGCCAACACACATTCTCGGTTCCCTAGAAGATCTAGTACCATAAGACTCCATTAAGAGTTGGTGGGTTTTCCATGGTTTTACTTTTAAGAGCTGGTTTCATACAAGTATGACTTTCTGCCATTCAGCACTTGAGATCATTCAGGGTCTCCTACACATGAGGCCAGTAGAGCCGTGGCTCTCAACCCTGTCGTACACGGACATCTCATGGGCTGGAGGCGGAGGGACAAGCTAGGCACACACGGGCAGCCCTACTCTATCTAAGCAGAAGTCATCTTTCTGAGTTCCACGTGTGATTGAGGAGACCTCAGGTATGTCTTAGCAGAGTAATGGTTGAGGATGGCAGCTCCACACCAAGCCCCAGGGTCAGCACTACAGAAGGACAGTCCACTCCTTTATCACAGGTGCTATACTGATACGTTTTTCTACAATGTTCTCAGAAGGAAGAACTCAGACTGAAGAATACTTACTGTGGTGTCCCTGTATTCAGAATTTCCTCCATCGATGATGATGTCACCAGTGTTCAACAGTGGTACCTGTAACCAGATACTAGCGTTAAGGTGGGCTGAAGAAATGAAAGACAAAAACAGAATGTACTTTAACCAGTTGAAACAAACAAGAATTTCTCTCAAATAAATCCAGCCTAAAAGCATATACAGTTTAGTTTTCAGTAGTCCTCCCTCCCTTGGCTAGAGCTGGATCCTATGGGCAAGGGTAGGGCTAGCAGCCTAGTCAGAATTCTCTGCCAGTAAGATTGTTCTCTTTAAAATTTCATGACAACCAAAACCTACCTGCAAAATTTTATATTTCCATTGTGTGTCACTGGCTGCTTTACATCCCCAAACACTGGAAACAGGACTTGTTCTAAAGGATCACGCCACTTCCTGTAAAATCTGCTCAGGGCAGAGTGGAGGTCCATAAGTAGCCATCAGTTGGTTTGGTGCCTGACCAAATGACGTGATCAGCCCTGTCTGGAGATGGCAGGAGACCAGACCTCAAACTAGCACACCTTTCCACAGCACAGCTAAGCCTGACTCTATTAAGTTATTATTCAGACTCCCTGCACGAGGCTCCAGTGAACACGACTTCGTATTTTCTTATGCTGAAGAATAAACTACCACTTTCCAGTCCATTCTGTGCGTAGCTAATGGTGACCAGCTTAGCATCCTGCTACACAGAAAGCTTGGTACGTCCTTTCCTTATCACAGTGTTCTTCCTTTCTAGATCATTTTTTTTTTAATGGTGGCACACTGGTTACAAGGTCCTCTCCCGGCGGAGACACCCCCACTGTTAACATGACTCCCGTAAAACATCCCTTGCCTTTGTTTATTGTCACTACATTCTCACAGCGAAACATTTCTTCTAAACAGCTAATGCCTTGGTTTTTCAGAGCTGTTCCTACAAAATGGTTTTGAGTATCTTTTTTCTTTTTTAAAGATTGTATTTATTTATTCATGAGACACACACACACACACACACACACACACACACACACACACAGAGGGAGAAGCAGGCTGCATGCAGGGAGCCTGACGCGGGACTCAATCTCAGGACTCCACGATCACTCCTGGGTCGAAGGCTACACCACTGAGTCACCCAGGGATCCTGGCTTTGAGTATCTTCTTAAGTCATTTCCCCAGGTTCCCCTCCACCCATATGCCATGTGTAGTTTTGTGGGTTCTGCTGGAGGGAAGAGCACCCAAGGCTGCACGGCACTGGGAGCAAGCTTGTTGCCAGAAACTGTCTGTGAGGTATGTGGAGGGAAGGGCCCCAGAGGGGCCCCAGAAGCCGCTCACAGCATAGGTGCTTCAACCAATGTTGCTGGGCACAGTCCCCGGGGAAACAGCTATTTTCGCCATTGGCTCCTCCTCTCCCCCGGCCATCCCAGTGGGTGAGTGGTCGTGGGCCCTTCTGTGAGGGGACAGCCTGGCAAAGACCACATGCCCTGGCCCTGGGGCCATGGGGGGGTGCCTAAAGGAGGGGTCAGACTACAGCGTTAAAGAACCAGAATTAGCACCTAACGCAAAGCAGTCACCCTTCCGCTGAGACTCAGGGCCAGAAGTACAAAGCAGAACCTCTGGGGCACTCGGGACTTTGTCGCCTGCCCGCCCTAGCATGGCCACTGCAGCCCATACACGTATTTTTCTTCCAAAAAAAGATACACTTGCTAGAGTCAACAGATCATTCAGAAGTACCCAGGGCAGCGCGGGTGGCTCAGCAGTTTGGCGCCGCCTCCAGCCCAGGGCCTGATCCTGGAGACCCGGGATCAAGTCCTGCATCAGGCTCCCTGCATGGAGCCTGCTTCTCCCTCTGCCTGTGTCTCTGCCTCTCTCTCTCTGTGTCTGTCATGAATAAATAAATAAAACCTTTAAAAAAAAAAAAAGAAGTACCCAGCATGTAGTTCCTAGGATTCCCTAAGGGAATCTCATCATTCATATTAAATCATACAATGATTTACAAGCTGTTACTTTATACATATGCTGAGAAAAATGAAATCTCCTAACTTTTAGTGAAGAGAACTAAACATGCTTCATGTACAACCAAAATAATAAGTTTTTTTGAATATGAAAGACAGGGACTGAGATGAATACTGTTTGTTCCTACTGTTGATGAATTCTTATGGAAAGGTCTTAGTGTCCTCAGAATTTCATTCTTACGTAATTATTACCACCTGAGGATATGCGGTGACTTAATTAGTGCCAATCACGTTAAACAACACCAAGACATTTAAGCATCGTTTTGTCTGAACTGAGGAGTTCGCATCCAGACTCAGGAGAGAAAAAAAAAATCTCCTAAATAAAAATAACCGAAAGAAGGAAGGGGAGAAGCTGCCTCGCTGGCAGCAGCTGGGCGCAGAGCCGGCCTCACCAGTTTGCCAATGAAGTCGTCGACGGCCTGCCCAGCCTTCACCAGCAGTATGATCCGCCGCGGCTTCTTCAGCTTGGAGACCATCTCCTCCAAGGAGTGAGCACCAACCACTTTGGTTCCCTTTGCCTCATTGGCCAAGAAATCATCCACTTTGGAGACGGTCCTATTGAAGGCGCAGACCTAGAAGGACAAACGGTCGGATGAGGAGGACCCAGGGCACAGAGGACCTTCAGACCCTAGATTACGGGGAAGCTGCTCGGGCCGAGGTGAGGAGTGCGCCCGGGCAGAGGCCAGAGGCCAGAGGCCAGCGGCCGCGGCAGGTCAGCGGGGTCGCCCCCCGCCGGGCCCAGCGTCAGGCCAGAAGCCAGCAGCCGCCGCCAGTACTCGGGTCCGCCAGTACTCGGGTCCGAGTGGGCTCGTCCGGCTGCGCCGCTCACTCCTCGCTCCGCCCAGGTCTCAGCCGGCATCAAGGTGAGATTCTGCGCTCCCGGGGCGGGGGGGACGCCTCCTCGAGGATGGAGGGTGGAGGATGGAGGGTGGAGGGTGGAGGATGGAGGATGCGGCAGACCCGCGGCGTCCGAGCCACACTCCACGAGGTCACTGCTTCTCGTCCTGGGCCAAGGCCCCGTCCCGCGGGAGCCGCCGCAGCAGCAGGTGGTCGGGCTCCGGGGCCACCAGCACCGCCCCGCGCCCCGCCCCCGGCCCCGCGGGCAGCCCGCACGACTCACCACGAAGCCGTGGTCGTTCATGTTCAAGATCAAGTTCTGGCCCATGACCGCCAGCCCGATCAGCGCGACGTCGGCCCTGCAGGGAGGCGGGGGGAGGGTCAGCTCCGCTCCGCGCGTCCCCACCGCACCCCGACCGCATCCCCACCGCGCGCGCCCGCCCGAGCTCGCCGCGGACGACCCGCGTCCCCCCCGGGCTGCTCCCGGCTCCCCCCCCCGGCCCCCTGCTCCCGCCCCCCACCCCCTGCTCCGGGGCCTCCCCCCCAGGCTGCTCTCGGCCCCCCGGCCCCCTGCTCCCGGCCCCCTCCGCCCTCCCTCCTCCCCCGCCCCGGGCCTTCCAGAGGCGGCGACCCCGAAGGACCCGGGCTGCGGGCCGCGCTCCAGGACCGCGTGGCCCAGGACGTCGGGGCGGCTCCGCCGGGAAGTCCGGGGCCGCCGGGCCCCACTCACTCGGCCATGGCGGCGGCGGCGGCGGCGGCGGGGCAGGAACCACGGAGCCGGGGGCTGAGGGCGCGGCGCGGCGGCGAGGCTGAGTCCTAACCCCCAGGCTCCCGGGCCCCTCCGGCGCCGACCAATCGGAAGGAGGGGGCGGAGCCGTGCGGCCGCGCCATTGGCCCCGCCCGGCGCCTGTTAGACCACCCGACGCAAGCCGGCCCGCCCACTCCCAGGCCGGCCCAGGAGAGCGCCGAGCACATCGATGACCTCGCGGAAGCGGGCGGGGGGCTGGGCGCGGGGCCGCAGGCGCTGGGACAGCGGAGGGGGCCGGGCGCGGAGAGGGGGTGCCCGGGACAGGCCCGGGGGCCCGGGGAGGGCGCGGCGCCAGCGGAGAGGGCACAGGGGGCGGGGGGGGCCGGGGGTACGGGGGGCCGGGGAGGGGGCACAGGGGGCGGGGGGGGCCGGGGGTACGGGGGGGCCGGGGGTACAGCGGGGGCCGGGGGAGGGGGCACAGGGGGGGGCCGGGGATACAGGGGGCGGGGCGGGGCAGGGGGGCCGGGGGGCCAGGGGGCGGGGGAGCACGGGGCGAGGGCCGGGGGTATGGGGGGCCGGGGAGCACGGGGCCGGAGGCGGGGTCGGGGCCCGGGCGCGGAGGGGGTACCCGGGACAGGGACAACGCCTGTCGCCTGAGCCCCCCCCCGCCCCCCCCCCGCCCCTTCCTGCCATCGCTGCCGCGCGCTGCGGGGTTCAACCCCGTGGGGACGCGGTTCGTCCGGGCCGGTGGGTGTAGTGGGAGCGGGGAACGCGGGGGGACGCAGCAGGTGCCGAGAGGCGGCGAGCAGATGGGGCCTGAGAGGCCAGGCCCGGGCGCGGCGCTGACCTCCCGAGGCGCAGAGGACCCAGAGGCGACCCCGCAGCCTCCCGGTGGCCCCGATGCGGCCGGCATCTCCCGTCGCCCTGCACCCCCCTGCCTCCCCGCCGGCCTCCGGAGGCCGGTGCTACGGAACCAGGCTTGGCGCCTCCAGCACATGTGAGGATTTTTTCTGCGGACCCTTCATACCGTCTACCACGCACCTTGCACACAGTGCTCACGAGAAACGAGTCACAGGTGGTTGATGGCTCGTTAGTGACCCAGTTGTGACTAATTCAAGGCCTAAATTAGTTGGATCACACCAATTGCACAGATTATACACGTTTTAACAGATACATTATAAATGACTTACATGTAAGCCTGTGTCCCACCATAGTGTTTTTTTCCTACTGGAGGATGGGTACAAATAAAATCACAGTTAACAAGGTTTTTAAATGCATTATGGAATCTCACTCTGAATATTTAAAATCTCACAATCTACCTTGCATGTAAATATTTTCTAAAGAACATGAAATTTATTAGATACGAAACACAAAAGTCAAACCATCCGAATCAGGATCCGGTGAGCTCCCACCCCAAACCCCATAAAAACATTTCACATACGCCCACAATGGCTTCAGCGGTTTTGGATGAACCAGGCTGGCAGGAATCTTGGGGCTCTGCCAACCGGGTATCTCCACACTCCAGTGTTCAAGGAAGTTTGATCAATATGAACTCTGACACCACAGATCGGGGCTAGGCCAGGAAGTGTGTGTTTATCACCCCAGGTGATTCTGGATGACCTTTTGAAATAGTTCTCAAAGGGTGGTCCAGGACCCCTGCAGACAAGTGGGCCCAAAACGATTTCAATAGCACCAGCAAGATCTGACTTGCCTTTTTCATCCTCATTCTCTTTCATCCTCATCCTCATCCTCATCTCTCTTAGTGTCCAATGGAGCTTTCCAGAGGCTCTATGACACGTGATTTGAAGAGATGAAATGCAGAAGCAAATGAGAGAATCCAGCTGTCTTAAACTGTAGTAAGCCAGACGTCAGAGAGATTTGCAAAACTGCCAAACAATGACATGGATCACTGAATTTCCTTTTGTTTTGGGAAATTGTTATTCAAAAGTTTCTCAGTTTTAATTTCTAAAATGGTGATATTGATAATACATAAAAACAGCTCTTTGTATCGTCAGTATTTTTAAGAGTATAAAAGGGTCTGAGAGCAGTGGTTTGCAAACCACTCTTGTTTTGGAAAGGAGGAAATTGGGGTTCAGGGAGCCGAGACTTGCTTAATCCAGCCATGCACCAGAACTGCCCCTCAGGGACAGATTGGATGCTCTCCAAGGACCTTCTCAGTGGACCCTGGGGTATCGAGACGGTTCAGTGGTAGGACAGCACGATGTCACAGAAGTCAAATCAGATGACTCCTCAGACCACCTGGAATGTCTTTCTTGGAAGCTGTGTGTTAGAGAAGGAGGAATGGGTTCTGCTGTCACACTGTCCGTAGCTCACTCCGTAGCTTCTTTCTGGCTGTGCAATTTGGGACAAATTGAGTCTCAGGAGTTTCAAGTGTAAAACAGGAAGGACAAAACCTCACCTAGAGGTAGCTCTAGGGTGAAATGACCCAAACAGGGACTCGCATCTGGACCTCATGCCCACATGCCAGCCTCTGCCTTTCTTGACAGAAAGGACACGGAAGAAATGCAAACTGTAGTGGAAAATAGGATCGAATCGAACCCTTCTCCCAGGCTTCCTCATGCGTGGTAACACTGTCTTGTGCGATTGACATTTGCTGGGAGAGTAGAACTGAAACGTTTCCCCAAGATACACACGTATACAAATGATACCAGGTGACAGATGGTTGACTAGATGGGATGTGTCTTTTTACAGCTTATATGTACACCCTTTAAATCTTAGTATACCTCAATAAAGCGGAAAAAAAGAGCATATCTTCAAAAGCTCATTAGGTATTCATACACTATCTGATGAAATATCCAGATTTTTTCCTTTTGTTTTTTTCTTTGTTTTTTAGAGAGAGGGAGGGAGGAAAGGAAGGAAAGAGACAGAGGGAGAGGGAGAGAGAATCGTAAGCAGGCTCCCGCCTAGTGCAGAGCCCGACGAGGGTCTCAATCTCACGACTCTGAGATCATGACCTGAGCTGAAACCAAGAGTCAGAGGTTTAACCCTCTGAGCCACCCAGGTGTCCCTTGTTTGTTTGCCTTTAATACATTTTAGAATAGATTTTTAAAAGAGTTGCAGATAGTTCAGAAAATAACCTTAGAAGCTTTACCTAGTTTTCCCTGTGGTTCGCATCTTAATATTACCACGATGTTTGTCACAACTGAGAAACCAGCATTCGCATCCACTGGTAAATGAACTCCAGATGGCATTAGAACTGCGTTTTCTAGGAACGCACGTTTCCTGTGGGGGGCCATCTCGTTATCACATCTTCTTAGTTTCCTCTGGGCTATGACAATTTCTTGGGTTTTTTTTTTTCTTGCTTTTAATGACATTTCATTTTTTTGTAAAGATTTTATTCTTTGGGCGTCTGGGTAGCTCAGGCGGTTAAGCACCTGCCTTCGGCTCAGGTCATGATCTCAGGGTCCTGGGATGGAGTCCCGCATTGGGCTCCTTGCTCAGCAGAGAGTCTACTTCTCCCTCTCCTTCTGCTGCTCCCTCTGCTTGTGCTCTCTGTCAAATACATAAAATCTTTAAAATATATATTTCATTCTTAAGTAATCTCCACTCTTAACATGGGGCCCAAACTTACAAACCCGAGATCAAGTCACACGTTCCATCCACGCAGTGAGCCAGGCACTCCTCCTGACCTTCAGTTCTGAGGAACGCTGGTCAGGGGTTGTATAGACCGTCCTTTGGTTTGGATTTTTTTCCTCATGGTTATACTGGGGTTGTGGATTCTGTGGAAGAACACCACAGAGGTAAGTGCCGTTCTCCTGCCATCTTATCAAAGGTACGTGCTATGGACAGGGATGGTGTGAGTCCCGACCACCGGCCGAGGCAGTGTTTGTCAACCTTCCCCACTATAAAGTTATTTTTTTCCTCTTTTCCATGATCTATTCTTTGGAGGCCATTCACTAAGTACAGCCTACTTTTGCCTGTTTGTTTTTTTAAAATGGATTATTTGTCCTATTGAGTTCTAAAAGTTTTTGTGTATTCTCAATACAAGTTCTTTATTAGATATGATTTGCAAACATTTTCACGCAGTTTGGGGCTTGTCTTTTTGTTTTCTCAGTGGTGTCTTGTGAAGGGTAAAGATTTCTTTTTTTTTTTTTTTTTTTTTTAAAGATTTCTTATTTTGATGAAGACCAATTTATTGTGCTTTTGGTGACATAGCTAAAAAAAAAAAAAATTTGCCTAACCAAAAGTCACAAAGATTTTCTATGTTTTCTTCCAGACTTCTTATAGTTTTAGCTCTTGCATGTAGGTCCATGATCCCTTTTGAGTTATGTTTTGTATATAACATGTAAGGTAAGGGTCTGAGTTCCTATTTTTTGCATGTTTTGCATTGTATATCCAATTGTTCAAGGAACAATTGTCAGAAAGACTATTGAATACCCTTGGCATTTTTGTAACAAATCAGTCGAAATGGCATTGTATGTTTGTATGGCCATTGTATGGCCAAATGGCAATGTATGTTTCTGGATTTTCTACTGTGTTCCATTGATTTGATGCCAGCACCACACTGTCTTGATTACGGTAGCTTAGAGTAAGTTTTACAGTGAGGTAATTTAAGTTCTTCAACTGAGTTTTTCTCCAAAATTTTTCTTTTGGCTATTCTAGGTCCTTTTTAAAAAAATTATTTATTTATTCATGTGAGACACAGGGCGGGGGGGCAGAGACACAGGCAGAGGGAGAAGCAGGCTCCACGCAGGGAGCCCAACGTGGGACTCGATCCCGGGACCCCCGGGGTCACGACCTGAGCTGAAGGCAGACGCTCAACCGCTGAGCCCCCCAGGTGTCCCTTTTGACTGTTCCAGGTCCTTTGCCATTTCCATGTACATTTCAGGATGAGCTCGTCAGTTTCTGCAGCGAAGCACCCTGGGATCTGGTGGGAATGCACAGAACATATAGGATAATTTGGAGAGGATGGTCACCTTAAGGATGCGGAGCATGAACATGTTATATGTTCATGAACACGTTATCATGTTTCCATGTACTTAGATCTTCTTTAATTTGCTTCAGCAATATCTGTAGCTTGAGTGCAGAGGCTTTGCACGTTTTTAGCTGAATTCTAAATACTCCGTTGAATGTTATTGTGGATGAGACGTTTCCGTGTGCAGTTTCAGACTGTTCGTTATCGGTACATAGAAACACACCTAATGGTTGGTTGTTGATCTTGTGTCCCGACGCCTTGTCATCTGTGATCATGTTATCTGTGAATGAACACAATTTCAATTCTTCCTTTCTAATCTGAATGCCTTTCATCTTCCTTGCTTTTTGGACTGACCATCTTGCGTCTAACATCATATCATGTTGATGCCGTAAGAGGAGATGTGTTTGCCTTGTTCCCAATCTTAGGGGGAAAGCATCAGTTTTTCACTACTATGAATAATGTTATAGGTTTTTCATAGATGCCTTTATGTTGAGAAATTTCTATTTTATTTTTCACTTGTTGAGAATTTTTATTTTGAATGTTCAGTTGCCCACTTCTCTCTCTTCTCTTTGCCTCATGTAATAGGCACATAATGATCATAACGGTGATATCTTCCTGATGTAGGGATCCCTCGCCATCATGAAATGTTCCTCTTTGGATCTGTTAACTACATTTGATTAATTTATTAAGATTTTATGTATGTGTGTGTGTGATCTCTCCACCCAAAGTAGGGCTCAAACTTACAACTCCAAGAGCAAGAGCTGCATGCTTTACCAACTGAGCCAGCCAGGCGCCTCCAACCAAGTACATTTTAAGGATTTAATGTACTTGGTCGATTCATGAATCGGCAGCATCCTGTCTAGCACCCAGAGGGGAGCTCCAAAGGGCTATAGACAAGGACAGGCTTTTATTTTTACTAAGATTTATTTATTTATTCATGATAGAGAGAGAGAGAGAGGCAGAGACAGGCAGAGGGAGAAGTAGGCTCCATGCTGGGAGCTCAGTGCGGGACTCAATCCCGGGACTCCAGGATCGCCCCCTGGGCCGAAGATAGTGCTCAACCGCTGAGCCACCCAGGGATCCCAAGGACAAGCTTTTAAAGGTGGAGAGAGAAGTGGAACATAAAGAAACCGTTAGCAAAGAATTCGTTGTTTTAGGCAAGGTCACTCTCCTAATGGGAACAGAAGGGTCTCTCAGTAAATTTCCTAATGCTGACCCAGAAATGCCTATGTTAAAGGTTACACACCTGGGGGTGGGGGTGGGAGGCTGAAACTACAGTTAGATTAGGTATTGTTTACTGGCTTGGGGTCTTAATCTAGGTGAAACCAACTTCAGGTCTGTAGTTTCTCTTTAACAATTCCCTCTTGATTAGACTCTCAGCTTAGCTGAAAGATGTGATCAAAATTTAGGGTGTCAACGCCACTCTCGGCTACTGCTCTATTTTGCAAAGCTTCTGTTGATCCTTTGTGTGGTATTCACAGTTCATGACGTTTTTACTTAATCTCTTGGGATATTCACAGGTTAGGACTTCAGGTTCACAATTTTTAAGCTGGTTGTCCTCTCTATTATCCATTTTTTTGATGTTCCGGTCTCAGGGAGATCATTTGCTGTGGGTTAGTGGCTGCAAAAATGCATTTGAGGCTTTTGAGAGAACATAACACACCAGGGAGATTATTATGATGACTACAAAACTTCCAATATTGGGAGTACTCTTTGAAGCCATGGCCCCTGCGAATCAAACTAAAATCAAGTAAGTTAGAGAAAGACCCTGCTGAAAGATACTTTTTTTTTTTTTTAAGATTTATTTTTTATTTGACAGAGAGCAAGACCACGAGCAGGGGGCAGAGCTAGAAGGAGAAACAGACTCCTCTCTAAGCAGATAGCCCGACATAGGCTCGACCCCAGGACCCTGGTATCATGACTTGAGGTGAAGGCAAATGCTTAACTGAGCCACCCAGGCGCCCCTGAAAGTTTTAATTTTCTTTTCTTTCTTCTAAAATATTTTTATTTATTTATTTATTCATGAGAGACACAGAGAGAGGCAGAGATACAGGCAGAGGAAGAAGCAGGCTCCCTGCAGGGAGCCCGATGGGGGACTCGATTCCAGGACCCCAGGATCACGCCCTGGGCCAAAGGCCAACGCTCACCTACTGAGCCACCCAGGTGCCCAGAGTTTTAATTTCTAATAACTCTAGAGAGCTAATTTGTTAATAACTCTAGAGACAAATCTATTTTAATTAAACCAGCAACTGAATATTTTCCCAGATCATGTGAACTTGAAACAACATTTGGATTAGCTTCCATGTGTCTGAGAGTTTTAGAAAGCCCAATACTTACAAGCACTTGTCCAATGAAATAGAGCTCTCAACAAATTAAATTTAGCAATACTCTCAGAGGTAGAAAAATCTCACATTTGTACCATATGTATGTATGGAAACACACAGAGAGACAGATGTAACGGTCCTGTAGCTACTAATATTTTCGAAAAAGATTTTCAAGATTTTTATTCTTCTTGGAACTGATCTTAAGGAAGAGATGCTAAAGTTTGGGGCACGAGAACCCCTTCAGCTTATATTTAGTTTATATTATAAAAAGGCTTCTTTCCCCCTTTTTCTCCCCTTCAATCTCAGGTGATTGTGGGCTGTGTTTACCTTTCAAAGTCCTGATAAGATGTGTAACTTTGAGGGACAGAGAAAGAAAAAGAATTCACATTCCTCCAAAGGACTTTGGTTTCCTGAAGCCGTTCACAAGCTGTTTAAGATAATTAGGGCAAGTTTGGAGATTGGGAAAGAAACAGGTGAACTTTGAATTGCCTCTAGGGCTGCGTTTCTAGTTTTGTAAAGATTTGAAAGATGAGGACAGTTGCTTCCAGTTCCTCAAATAATTGGGTTATAACTTAAATGATATCACAGTCGATCCACCTATCCAACTACATTATCTCAATTTGCTTTCTTCCCTCCCGGTGCATAGCGCAACTTTGAGATATTTCTGGCAGCAGTGAATAATCCCCTCTTCTGTGTGAGACGGTCCACAAAGGGGATGCAAGGGACAGTAACTTCCCAAGATGCAGTTACTCTCAGGGAGAGACAAAGGAAAGAAACACAGCCGCAAGTTCTGGGCAGGCAGAAAGCCAGGCCCAGCTGTGCCAAGGTGAGCAAGGTGAGCAAGGTGAGCAAGGTGGGAGGAGCTGGGGCGCAAACAATCAATGACCATTGGGTCTGGATTTGGAAAGGGACAACATGAAACTTTCCTCTCGCGACTGGACACTCCACACAGAGATTCAGAAGAGCTGATTCTGGTAAGAGTTTCCACCCTTTGCTGGCTCCTGCCAGTTCTTCCAGGATCCTCTCTGCTGGCTCTGATATCTAGCAGTTTCCCCTTGGCCATTTACCAGAAAATCCCTCAGTTTTGTCACCTCTGGGAGGGGCCCACGTGGGGGCCCTTCTTTGAAGGTATCTATGGGGGTGTGTGTAAGGCCATTGACTCGGTGGACTTGTGTTTATGGGACGGTCCTTTGGGAGTGGGAAAACAATGCAGAGGATTAGTGCACCGAACAGAGAACAGAGGGGAGCCGCAGGCTTTCATTTTAGGTAACTTTTAGCGATTTTATTTATTTGTTCATGAAAGACAGAGGGGGAGAGAGAGAGAGAGAGAGAGAGAGAGAGAGGCAGAGACACAGGCAGAGGGAGAAGCAGGCTCCATGCAGGGAGCCCGATGTGGGACTCGATCCCCCGTCTCCAGGATCAGGCCCTGGGCTGGAGGCGGCACTAAACCACTGAGGCACCCAGGCCGCCCTCATTACCCTTTTGCAATGCATCTTTTAATGAAACCATTTTGGAATTTTGAAACCTTTTAGAGGCTTCTGCTTGCCAATTAAAACAGGTATCCCATTTGGCTTAATTTGAGAAACTTTGCTTCCAAGGGTACTTCTTAAATGATCTTTTCTAAGTGGAATCTTCCCCCACGGTGGCCATTATATTTTTAGGCTGCAATTCTCCTAAGGGCTTGCAGCTCGGTAGGGCCCTGGCTGCACATAGAGCTAACTCTCATGTTTGTAGGGCCATATCCAACCGCCATTGGGGCGGGGGGGTGTCACTCACATTTCCATCTGGCTTTGTTTAGGGGCTCCAGCCTAATGGTTACTAAGCCAAATTGCTCAGGACACAGAACAAGCCTAGTGAGATTTTGCTGTTTTTGCTAGGTATCTACAACTTCTGGGACTCTTGTTCTTGGACACAAAATAAGCAGGTGTGCTGGAAGCTTAAGCACTTGACTCTATTTTATTTTATTTATTTGACAGAGATAGAGAGCGCACAAGCAGGGGGAGCTACAGGCAGAAGGAGGGGGAGAAGCAGACTCCCGCTGAGCAGGGAGCCTGACACGGGCTTGGGGCTCAGGGCTCGATCCCAGGACCCTGAGATCATGACCTGAGCTGAGGGCAAATGCTTAACCTGATGAGCTACCCAGGTGCCCCCGGCATTGACTCTTTAGCATTTAAGGATCCCATTAGCTCAGACTTTGGGTGTCTCATAGCCGAAATGATAACCTAAAAGGAATGTGCCACGAGGTTGAGGGCTGTGTGTGCTCTACGGTGCGCCTCGTTGCACAGAAGTTTTCTTGAGGTTGGTGGGTGACCTGATGTCAGCCTAATCTGTTCCATGACCAATTTCTCTTATCATGGGAGTCTTCTGGAGGTGGCAAGTGCTCTCATAATCCTTAAATGTTCAACCTGTGCCCACTGATTTTTGTGGCTTTTGGCCTCTTCTGAGATCCCCTCTAGGAGGCCTTTATCTACGTAAAACAAGACAAACATGTGCATCGTAATGTATTGACAGTAACCAAGAGATGCTATGGTGTCCTGACCCCAAGACAGCCCGGTGTGTACCACCACCAATACCCGTGGAAACTTGCTGAGGTTTTCCATCCCGGGACTTGTGATCTGAAAGGCCAGGGCCTCGGCTCTGGGAAGACCCACTGCCAGCTCGACTGCGCTCCAGGCGTAACTCTCTGCCATTCAAACGGATCTGCCCTGTAAAGGAAAGCTGGTGAGATCAGGAGCCTGGACACAAAAAGGGCAGAGCTCAGATCCGGGAGGATCTCACCAACAGCCCGTAGAAGCATCAAGAAAGGCAGTGAACTCAAATGGTTCATGGGTATCACACCTGTTTCTTGTTGTCCCCGAATGCTGCTGGAAGTTCACTTTGGTTTCCATTGCTGCCACCAAATCTGTTAAATAACTAAAATTGAACCAAATATATTTTAAGGATCTAATTGGCTTTTTTAATCGATTCATGAATCGGCAGCATCCTGTCTAGCCCGCAGAGGGGAGCTCCCAAGGGCTACAGAAAAGGAAAGGCTTTTAAAGGGGTAGAGAGGGGGGATCCCTGGGTGGCGCAGCGGTTTAGCGCCTGCCTTTGGCCCAGGGCGCGATCCTGGAGACCCGGGATCGAATCCCACGTCGGGCTCCCGGTGCATGGAGCCTGCTTCTCCCTCTGCCTGTGTCTCTGCCTCTCTCTCTCTGTGACTATCATAAATAAATAAAAATTAAAATAAAATAAAATAAAATAAAGGGGTAGAGAGGGGAGTGGAAAACAAGGAAATTGTCAGCAAAGAATCCGTTGTTTTAGGCAGGGTCCCCCTCCTAAGGGGAGCAGAAGGGTCCATCAGTTAATTTCCTAATGTTGACCAGGAAATTCCTATGTTCTCTGGTTAAAAGTCACATTTCTGGGGGGTTGGAACTGCAGCTAGGTGAGGTACTGAGTGTTGGTTTACTGACTCGGGGGCCTGACAAGTGCAGGTTCTGGTGGCCGGGGATGTGCGGAGAGCAAACCCACTCCTTACACCTTCTACCTTCTAGAGTCTTCCCACTAAGTTTCTGGCTAGCTGGCTGCCTGCCCAGCTGAGACCTTGGGCTAGCAAGCCTTGGGTTTTTCCCATTCATTTCTGACCACTTGTGCTGCTTTTAGCTGATGAAAATCCTACAGCTCTCCTCTGCGACCCGTGAACAAAACATGATCAAATATGCTCCCTTCAGGGATCCCTGGGTGGCGCAGCGGTTTAGCGCCTGCCTTTGGCCCAGGGCGCGATCCTGGAGACCCGGGATCGAATCCCACGTCGGGCTCCAGGTGCATGGAGCCTGCTTCTCCCTCTGCCTATGTCTCTGCCTCTCTCTCTCTCTCTCTCTCTCTCTGTGACTATCATAAATAAATAAAAATTTTAAAAAAATCTAAAATCTTTAAAAAAAAAAAAAATGCTCCCTTCAGAGCAAAGCCTGATCTGGTCCCGCTGCTTCCCTCACGATCAGAGAGCGTGGGGCAGGGAGCCCCTCTGGCCTCGGGGGCGCCTCCACTGCTCCCACCTGAAGCTCTAGTAGTTTTTCCCAAGAATAAGTGCTTTTTAATTTGTTTGCATTTGGTCAATTTCCAGAGCCTTGAAACATTTTTTTAAAGATTTATTTATTTACCTTAGATTGAGCGAACACAGCAGGAGGGGCAGAGGGAGAGGGAGAGAGAATCTAAAGCAGATTCTGTGCTGAGTGCTGAGCCGGCTGTGGGGCTCGATCTTACAACCCCGAGATCATGACCCAAGCTGAAACCGAGAGTACGCCACTTAACTGCAGCACCCAGGTGTCCCATCCTGAAACATTTTTAATACTTCTTCCAAGTTTGATGAGTTTTATTTTTTGCAGAGAGCACTGCCTCTCCTCCCCCGACCGCCGGAGCCAGCACTCCCTCCACAGCGCCGCCCTATGTCTGCAGTGAGGGCCTTGCCTTGAGCCCCCTAGAGTGTGGTCACCCTGTGGCAGGGCTGCGGCCCCTGCAATCCTGTTCCACGGGCTGCCCTTGGCACCAGCCTCCTAGCAGAGGAGGGGACACAGCAAGCAGAACATGGAGAAGCTTCGGGGAGGACAAGCGCGTCAGGAAGCTCCCCCAACTCCTGTGATTCCCCAGTGGCGTAATAAGAGATTGTGGGGTCCTTCGGGGTCTGGCTGGCTCAGTCAGTAGAGCAGGTGACTTTTGACCTTGGGGTTGTGAGTCTGAGCCCCATTTTGGGCAGAGTTTATTTATTTATAAATATCTCATTTATTTACGAGAGAGAAAGAGAACAAGCAGGGGAGGGGGGCAGAGGAAAAGGGAGAAGCAGACTCCCGGGTGAGCAGGGAGCCTGATGTGGGGCTCGACCCAGAGGCGATTCACCAACAGAACTGCCCAGACACCCCAAGGAGAGTTTATTTAAAAAAAAAAAAAATCTGCAAGGTCCTGTAGGGGTACTCTTCCTGTCTGTCTGTCCTGCCTCCTTCCCAGGGTGGGCAGATGAAAGTATAAGTAGGGAAGTTCCTTGGAAACTTCCAATTGCTACGTGATTTGTTTCGGGTTTTTTTTTTTTTTTTTTGAAAGAGAAACAGAGCAAGGGCTGGAAGGAGAGGGAAAAGTAGACGCCTCTCTGAGCGTGGAGCCCGATAGGGGGCTCGATCTCATAACCCTCAATCACGACCTCAGCCGAAATCAAGGGTCCGACGCTTAGCCAGCCGAGCCCCATGGGCACCCCTCGGACGTGGGAGGAGGCTGGTCAGGCAGGACGGACTGTGGAGGCCACGCAGGCCCAGCACTCCCAGCCTCAGGCGACCCAGGAGATGCGGTTCCAGAGAAACTGGGTTTAGGTGCATATTCGTGACCTTCAGTTGACTTTTAAAGGAAAACTACAGGGGATCCCGGGGGGCTCAGCGGTTTGGCGCCTGCCTTCAGCCCAGGGCGTGATCCTGGGGACCCAGGATCGAGTCCTGCGTCCGGCTCCCTGTGTGGGGCCTGCTTCTCTCTCTGCCTGTGTCTCTGCCCCCCTCTCTCTATGTCTATCATGAATGAATAAATAAAAATCTTTAGAAAAAAGAAAACTTCATCGGAATTGCCTTTCTGTGACTAGTTCTGCAGAACAAACCACGCTTCTGGAACTCGTGTGGCCGAGCAGCCCCCACAGGCGACCTTCCAGCTGCACCTGCTCCGTCCTGGGGGCTCGTGGGCTCAGGGCAAGGAGCCACCGACGTCTGTCGAGAGGGACAAGCCGATTACTCTAGCCTGAGATTTAGCAAGAGAAATATGCTGAGTCAACGTGACTAAACATCCGGACACACCCAATTATTACGGAAGAACCTTCGCTTTATGCCAACACGCTTAAGTATCTAACCCCACAGCCCCTGTCTGTTTCCTTCTATTACTAATGTTACACGGATCTGGCCCTTCCCGTTTCTCCGCTAAGGTGCTGGGGCATCCTGAGCCTTGAGGCCTGTGAGCCCTAAGAGTTAACACCCCAACTTTCTGAATACTGGAGGTGGTGGACGTTGTGGTCGCCTGTAATTCTTGTCAAGCTTCAGTCAAATATCATGATTTCTCTTCTAAGTCTCCGGAGATGGCAGGCTCAGCCAGGGAGGTCTAGGGCCTATACCCTCGGCATCTCTTGCCACAGCTCCTGGGCCCTTGGCCGGAGCTGGCACTCCCTAGCAGACCCCGATTTGTGCTTCCTAAGTAGGTGAAGCGGCGCAGAATTGCAGGTTGGGTCCCAACATTCCCAGAGGCACAGAAAGAACAGGAACGCCTGAGCCTGCAGAGTTCCCAAGCTTTGAAGTGGGGAAACGGGTTTAGGTGAGTGAGCCCAGGAGGGGCCTCTGCTTGTTTGGCCATAAACCTTGACCTCCACCCGGATGGGGTGATTCCTTTCTTCCTTGAGTTCCAGCAAAGGACTAGAATGCAGCAACACTCTGCCTTCCTCTGGGAGGGGTGGAGCTGGTGTGCAGATGCCTGGGGGAAGGCTCTCGGCTCCGGGGCCCAGCAACGACAGAAACAGAGCAAGCCTCGGACTCCTCCCGGAAGGGCAGGGCCAGTGCTCGTGCTCGGAGCAGGCAGAGGCTCTTCCTGCCAGAGTGCTGCAGATTGCACGAATCCGTGTCCCTCTGCCTTAGGAGTCTGCAGAGTTTGACTCCCGCCCAGGTCTCTCAGCTCTGGGGCTGCAGATCCAGGCATGGCCATTTTATTTTCACCTTCTAAATAGGAGCAGAAAGCTTCCAGGGAACAAAAGTTTCACACAGCAAAAAGCTCAGCTGAGTCTGGCCCCCTGACCAGGAGTGGTGCTGAGAATCTGCACAGGGCCCACCTCCAGAGGCCCCGCTGCGAGAACTGGTGAACAGCAGGTTTACTGAACTCACAGGACTAGAAAACTCCAGGGCTAGGGGAAAGTAGTATACAGAATTTGAGGGGTTTTTTTCCCTTATGATGCATTTTAAAATTTCCAGTTTGGGCACCTGGGTGACCCATTCGGTTAAGTGTCTGCCTTCCACTTGGGTAGTGATCCCAGGGTCCAGGGATCCCCATCGGGCTCCCGGCTCAGTGGGTAGCCTGCTTCTCCCTCTGCCCTTCCCCTCTGCCCATGATCTCTTTCCCATTTTCTGTCTCAAATAAATAAATAAAATCTTAAAAAAAACAAACAAACCTCCCCAGACCAGGTCCTTCCTGCATGGCTCCTTCACCACACACCCCTCTGCATCCCACTCGCAGCCCTGTGGTTGGTGTATATCATGGCTTTCTTGTGCTGCTTCCTCTCCCCCTTTGCCCTGCCCAGCCCGGCCCCACGCAGGCTCTGCAGACTCCTACCTCGTGACCTTCCTCAGCTGGCCCAAAGGGCCTGGGCACTGGGGCTGGGGGAGGAGGGGAAGCCGACAGACACCCAAGAGGCCATGCAGGGCCTGTGGCAGCCTGGGCCCCAGGAGCCAGGGTCCCCCCCCCCGCCCCCCCGCCAGCCTGATCCCCACAAGGCTGCAGCCAGCCCCTCGATGGCCCATGCACCGTCCCTCTGCCATCTCCATCTTGCTCGCCCGTGCTGTGGGTCATTGGCCCTCCCTGCCCACCTATTCCAGTCTCCTCTGAGCGCCTGCCAGTGGTGCAGGAGGGAGCCCTGTGTGGCTTTGGGCAGGCCACGAATCTGCCTGGAACTTCATTCCTCCAACTGTAAAATGGGGCCAGTCATCCTGTTCTGCTCTCCCCATGGGACTGTCCAGAGGCTCCAAGGCAGACAGTGTGGGTCCCTCGTGAGAGCAGAGGTGCTGGGAGGCAGTATCACCGCTCATGGCCCCCGCAGACCACTGCTGCCCTTGCCCTCCCCCCCTCCGCAGCCCCCACAGCCCTCTGCTGTAGCACCAACTCTGGTGTTCATTAAACATGGTCTCTTTACATGAAAAAAAAAATAGTATATAGAACTTGAGGGGTTTTTTTCTTATGATGCATTTATCTTTCAGTTTAAAATTTTCCGACTTTTTTCTCTTTTCCATTTCACCTAGTTTCTTATTTTATAAACTCTTTGTTTTTAAGTCTTTTGGTTTTTAAATTTTACAATTACATGTTATAAACATATCTTCATTTTTGCTTCCTTTATCTGTATTCAATTTTATTTTTGTGAATATATATATATATTTTTCTTTTTGCTTTTTTATGCCATTGGAATTTAGTATCTTTTAACACAGAGAACAAAATACACTCAGGAACAAGTGGATCACCCTGTTTTGTCCACTCTGTGAGATTATATTCTCTCATTACCACACATTCCTCTCTCTCTCTCTCTCTCTCTCTCATTTTTCTTTTCTTTTTCTTTGTATTTTTTCTATTATTTTCTGGTTCCTGAACTATTCACAATTGTCTAGTCTGTATTTTGTTTAGGTCACGGTTGATATTTTTGACTCTGCACACTCGTATAGTCATTCTTCACTGGACAACAAGACTAGAAAAAGGAATTCACAACAAAAGAAAGAACCGGAGGTAATACTCTCTGCCACAGATATAATGAATATGGATTTAGGTAAAATATTGGAGTTGGAGTTCAGGATAACAATTATAGTTGGGCTTAAAAAAAAATCAAAGACTGTAGAGAATCTCTTAGGGCATAAATGAGATCCAATTAGGCTGAAATTAAAAATACTCTAATGAAGAAAAAAATACTCTAATGAGATGCAGTCTAAACTGGATGCTCTAACAGCTAGGGTAAATGAGGCACAAGAAAGAGTAAGTGACATAGAAGATAAGTTGATAGGAGCTGAGGAAAATAGAGAAAAACAACTAAGAGCCCATGAGGAGAGGCTCTGAGAAATAAGTGATGGTTTGAAAAAAAAAAAGTATTATTAGAATACCTGAGAGCACAAAGAGAGAGATAGAGTGTCAGAAGATATACTCGATGAATTCATAGCTGAGAACTTCCCTAGTCTGGAGAAGGAAATAGGCATTCATATCCAAAAAAGTAGATAGGATTACTCCCAAAATCAATAAAAATACAGCAAGATCCCAATATATAACAGTGAAGCTTGTGAATTTCAGAAATAAAGAGAAAATCCTGAAAGGGGCTTGAGAATAGACCACATACTGGGTCACAAATCAGGTCTCAAACGATACCAAAAGATTGGGATTATTCCTTCATATTTTAAGATCACAAAGCTTAGAAACTAGAACTCAATCACAAGAAGAAATTTGGAAGGAACTCAAACACTTGGAGCTAAAGAGCATCCTACTAAAAAATGAATGGGCCAACCAGGAAATTAGAGAAGAATTTAAGAAATTCATGCAAACTAATGAGAATGAAAGCACAACCGTTCAAAACCTTTGGGATACAGCAAAGTTGGCCCTAAGAGGGAAGTACATTTCAATACCAGCCTCCCTCAGAAAATTAGAAAAATCTCAAATACACCAGTTAACCTTATCCCTAAAGGAGCTGGAGAAAAAAATAGCAAAGCCTAAACCAAGCAGAAGATGAGAAATAATTAAAAAAAGAGAGCAGAAATCAATGAAACAGGAGATAGAAGAATAGTAGAACAGATTAATGAAAGTAGAAGCTGATTCTTTGAAAGAATTAAAAAGTTACATAAACCCCTAGCCAGACTTATCAAAAGTAAAGAGAAAGGACCAAAATTAATAAAATCATAAATGGAAGAGGAGAGCTCACAACCAACACCAAGGAAATGCAAATGATTTTAAGAACATATAATGAGCAACTATATGCCAACAAATTAAGCAACCTGGGAGAAGTGGATGCATTCCTGGATACCTATAAACTACCAAAGCTGAAAGAGGAAGAAACAGACAACCTGAATAGACCAATAACCAGCAAGGAAATTGAAACAGTCATCAAAAACCTCCCAAGAAAGAAGAGCCCAGGGCCAGGTGGCTTCCCAGGGGAAGTAGGAAATTATACATATTCTATGGAAGCTCTTTCAAATGATAGAAATGGAGGGAAAACTTCCAAACTCATTCTATGAGGCCAGAATTACCTTGATCCCCAAACCAGACAAAGACCCCACCAAAGAGAATTACAGACCAATATGCCTGATGAACACGGATGCAAAATTTCTCACCAAGATATTAGCCAAAAAGATCCAACAGCACATTAGAAGGATCATTCACCATGACCAAGTAGGATTTATTCCTGGGATGCAAGGGTGGTTCAACATTTACAAATCAATCAATGTGATAGATCACTTCTTTTTTTTTTTTTTTTGAAGACTTTTTTATTTTTTCATGAGAGACACACACAGAGAGAGGCAGAGACACAGGCAGAGGGAGAAGCAGGCTCCATGCGGTAGCCCGATGCCAGACTCGGTTCTGGGACTCCAGGATCACACCCTAGGCTGAAGGCGGGCGCTAAACCGCTGAGCCACCAGGGATCCCAATAGGTCACTTTAATAAAAGAAAAGACAGGAACCATATGATCTTCTTAATACAAGAAGAAAAAGCACTGACAAAATACAGCATCCTTTCTTGGTTAAAACTCTTCAAAGTATAGGAATAGTGGGAATATTTCTCAGTATCAAAAAGCCATATACGAAAAGCGCACAGCGAATCATTCTCAATGGGGAGATCCTGAGAGCTTTTTCCCTAAGAGCAGGAACACGACAGGGATGTCCACTCTCACCACTGTTATTCAACATAGTCCTAGAAGTCCTTCCTTAGCAATCGGACAAGAAAAAGAAGTAAAAGGCATTCAAATAAGCCAAGAAGTCAAACTCACACTCTTTGCAGATGACATGATACTGTACGTAGAAAACCCAAAAGACTCCACCCCAAGATTGCTAGAAGTCATACAGCAATTCGGCAGTGTGGCAGGATACAAAATCAATGCCCAGAAATCAGTGGAATTTCTATAACTAACAATGAGACTGAAGAAATAGACATTAAGGAATCAATCCCATTTACAATTGCACCCAAAAGCATAAGATACCTAGGAATAAACCTAACCAAAGAGGTAAAGGATCTAAACCCTAAAAAATACAGAACACTTCAAAAAGAAATTGAGGGAGACACAAAGAGATGGAAAAACATTCCATGTTCAAGTTAGAGTTAGAGTTCGGGTTCAAGTTTGGGTTAGGGTTAGGGTTTGGGTTAGGGTTAGAGTTAGGGTTC
>NC_135616.1:5000-7500 GCF_053574225.1 Canis aureus
TCCGGGGCCCCCCTCCCTTCCGCGGCCCGCCTTTCGCCTTCCGGCGCCGGTCGTTCCCCGGTCGCCGCGTCGCCCCGCACGGGGGTGCCCTCGGCGCGTCTCGGGACGCGTGCGACGCGGCGGCGGTGCCCTCCGCGGTGTCGTCGTCGTCCTCCTCCTCCTGCGGGGGGGGGGGGAGCGTCGGCTCGCGCGGGGGCGCCCGCCGCCCGGCGCGCGCCTCCCGCCGCCCGCCCTGGACGGTCCTCCGGTCAGGCGGGCGTCCGCGCCATCTCCGCCCTCCCGCTCGTCGCCTCTCCCTCTCCCACCCCGGCCCACCCCCCGCCTCTGGGGCCTCTGGGGCCTCTGGGGCCTCGGGGCCCGGGTCCGGCTCTCCCCTTCTCCGTCGCCGCCCCCGCCGCCCCCCTCCCCTGGCCCTGCCCGCTCACGCCCCGCTTCCCGCTGCGGGCCCCCCCCCGCCCTCCGTGGCGAGGCGGGGCCCGGGTCGCGGTTGTGGGGAGGGCCGGGGGTCGGCCGGCCGGGTGTTTTCTCCTAAGGCGAGGCGAGGTGGTGGCTCCCGGGGGTGTTCCTCGGAAGCGAGGGGATCCGGCCGGCCCCGCCCCCGGTGGCTTTTGGGGGCGGGGGAGAGACCGGGGAGAGAGAGGGAGGCTGGCTGTCGGGCGGTGGCGGGGCCCGCGTCGCGGCGCCCGCCGGGCCCTGGTCCGTCACGGGCCGGCAGCGTCGGGGGGCTCGCGCCCCTCGCTTGGCGGTGTCGGCCGCGGCCGGCCGGGGGGAGGATCGGCGTCGGGGCGGCGGCGGCGGCCTTTGGCCTCGCTCCCCCGCGCCCCGCCTCGCCCGTCCCCCCCCACCCTCTGTCCAGGTACCTAGCGCGTCCCGGCGCGGAGGTTTAAAGACCCTTTGGGGGTCGCCCGTCCGCCTCGGGTCGGGGCGGTCGGGCCCGTGGGGAGGGTCAGTCCCCTCCTCCAGACTCCGCCGCCTCGGTCCCCGCCACCCCGTGGGGTGTGCGGGGGGGGGTCGCCACGCCACGTGCCCGGTCCACGCGGCCGCCGGGAGGGGGCTCGCCCCCTGCCCGGTGGCCGTCGTGCCGCGTCCGTGTGCGCGTGCGGCCGCCCCCCCCCCGCGTCCCCGGTGTGGCGTGGGGCGGGGCAGGTGGGAACCCCCTGGGCGCCTGTGGGGTTGTCCTCGCTCGCCCCCCGCGCCCGCGCGTGCGCGGCGGGGGCGGCGGCCGGACGCCCCGTCGTTCGTCCGACCCTTCCGACCTTCTCGGAGTCTGATCTCGTGGTCTCTGCTGGCCGGCCAGAGGCGCCCTCCGGGGATGTGCCGTGCCAGGGAGGGGGGCTCTCCCCTCCGCTCGAAACTCGTACGACTCTTAGCGGTGGATCACTCGGCTCGTGCGTCGATGAAGAACGCAGCTAGCTGCGAGAATTAATGTGAATTGCAGGACACATTGATCATCGACACTTCGAACGCACTTGCGGCCCCGGGTTCCTCCCGGGGCTACGCCTGTCTGAGCGTCGCTTGGCGATCAATCGCCGCCCCTGGTGGCGGCGCGGCTGGGGGTTCCCTCGCAGGGCCCGGTCTGCCGGGCCCTCCGTCCCCCTAAGAGCAGACGCGGTGGCCGCCTCCGCGTGCCTCCCTCCTTCCCTCCCTCCCTCCCCCGCTCCCCTCCCGTGCCCTTCCGCCGCGCCCGGTCCCGGCCGCCCGCGCCCGCCCCCCGCACCCGTGCGGTGCGGTGTGGTGCGGTGCGTGGGGGCCGGGGACCGGGCCGGCGGCGGGGCCGTGGTGGGGCGGGCGGTGGGGCGGGGATGTGGGGGTGACGTGAGAGGCGGTGCCCGCCCGCGAGAAAAGGAGAGAGGCGAGAGCTCGCGCCGAGGAGGGCCGCGGCGGCTGCCGCCGCCGCCGCGGTCCCCTCTGGGGGAGATCCCTCGCGCCGCACGCGGCCACGGGGTCGCCCGGGTCGTGCGTCTGGGGCGGAGGAGCGGGGGTGTGTGGTTGCGGTCCCGCGCCGCCGCGCGTCCGGGATCCGCGGCGCCCCTCCGCTCCCCTCCCCTCGCCCTTCCCCGCTGGCGACCCCCGGCCTTCGCCCTGTCGGGGCGGCTCGCGCCGGGCCGCGCCCCGGGGCTGCGTGCCCCGGCGGCGGCCCGCGGGACGCCGCGGCGCCGCCCGCCGCTGCGCGCTTCCGCCCCCCCCCGGGTCGCGGCCGCGCCGCGCCGTTGCTCCCCCGAGCCCGCGGTGGGTCGCGTCGGGGTCGACGCGGGCGGAGGGTCGCGGCCGTGGGAGGGACGTCGCGCGCGAGGAAGAGGGAGGCGTGGGGGCCGGGTCGTCGCGCGGGGCGGCGGGCGAGGGCGTCGCGGGCCGGCGGTCGGGGGCGACCGCCGCGACCCGACGACGTCCCGCCGCCCGCCCGCCCGCCGGCGCCCGCGCCCCCCCCTCTCCTCTCCCCTCGCCGCGCGGCGCCCGCGCCCCGGCTGCCCCCTCCGTCTGCGCGGCTCCCCCGCCCTCC